>NC_069503.1:553845843-553998343 GCF_027579735.1 Bombina bombina | reverse complement strand
TGAGTAAATGTTATCTTTTTGATCCCATTCAAGGTGTTGATTAAAATATATCATCAATTTTCTCCCAAAATTGATTTTTGCATTGTGTCTGAATTAGTGGTCGTTACATTTCTCAAGTGATAATATTGTAATATAGAAGGCCCCAAAAAGGCAAAATATTGTTAAGCAAATATGGACAATAAACATAACTACATACTCATATAGAAAACAGAAAGTAATTGGGGTCCATTTATTAAGCAGTGGATGCTGCTACGGAGCCCCATCGTTTCAGGTCCGCCTGAAACGTAAGTTAAGAAGCAGTGGTCGTAAGACCGCTGCTTCTTAACTTCTCCATTACTTTTTAGGTGGCGGACTCAAATCATCCCGATCAGATAAGATTGGGATGATTGACAGCCCCTGCTAGCGGCCGCCAGTGAGCAGGGGGCAGCATTGCACAAGCATTTCACCAGATGTGCAATGTTAAATGATGACAGTGTATGCTGTCGGCATTTATCGAGGTCGAGCAGACATGATTAGCTACTGTTAGGTTCCTAACCGCCGATGCGCCGAATACAGGGCCCCCAGCTTACCTGCTCTCCTAGTCGCCGTTGCAGTGAATGCACAGCCCCTAACAATCCGTCTCGGCATCCCACATGGAGAGACACTGAGACCAGTCCTCCAGCAGCTGTGGCTGCAACTCTCTATGCGCGCGCCTAGATTTAAAGGGCCAGGCACTAATTTCAGGAACTCCCACCTGGAGGGCGCAGGTGTGGGAGTTCCTATAAAAGGCTACTCAGTACCTCACTCTGTACTGAGTTATTGCCTTGGTAGATCCTCTCTCCTGGTTCCTGCTCCTCTGCTGATACTTGTGTATGCTTGCCCTGCTGCTGAGACCCAATACCTCTGCTATGATACTTGAGTATGCTTATCCGACTGCTGATACCAAAGACCTCTTCTGAGATACTTGTGTATGCCTGCCCTTCTGCTGAGACCAAAGACCTCTGCCATGATACTTGTGTATGCTTATACTGCTGCTGAGACCAAAGACCTCTGCCTGGATACTTGTGTATGCTTATGCTACTGCTGAGATCCAAGACATCTGCTGTGCTTTTTGAGAGACTTGTGCTCACTCATTGAATCTTCTAAGTTTTATTAATACAAAGTCCAAAACACAAAAGGTTGCTTTTAAGTGGCCCACACGGTTCCAAATTAGTATGGAATAAAGATCCCTTGGTTCAGTTTTTCTTTTTGTTTTCTACTGTTTTTTCTCTCTCATATGCATATAATTTAATAATTTGTTTTAGTGATGCTGGTATCTTTCACAGTAAAACGTGTTCTATGTGCTGAGATGTGGTTAAAAGATAGATGTGGCTCCTTTGACTTTAATGGAGATAAACTTGCAATTCAAGGTTGTAATGAAGGCTCTGTATAAATCTCTATAAGCTCTATGTACTAAGCAGTCAGTTTGCTTTTCGTGTCAAATTTTGCGTCTTTATCCGCACATGGATCAATATTCACATGTACTAAGCAGTCAGTCATGCATAAATCCGCAGTTTTTTACTTGCGAGCGTACCTGTCCGATACTACTCGATCTGACTTCTTTTTCCACAAAAAAGACCTCGCTCGCCAAAGAACTCGCAATTATTCATAATTACTAAACAATCAACGTATCCGCTCATAACATTTTATGCATCAGATTCATGCAAAACCACTCGCCACCATTTAGGAATGATGACATCACGCAGGAGGGGTGCTCTGACATCAGGAGGCGAGTGTGGAATAAAAATGACACTGCAGCAAAACAAGGACTCAACTTCACAGATAAGCTCAGGGGTTCCCAGGGACATTTTTACAGGGGCACTGGCCCCTTTAGGCCCCCATGTAGAACCGCCACTGCTAGTCAGATCCCAGTGTAGTGCATTGTGAATTTCATCATCCACAAATAAAAAATGGAACATGATTTTTGTTTAACATAAATATTGGTTTTAAAAAGTATTCTTAATTATATTGTTATATTTACTTTGTATCCTTTGTTTAAGGAACAGCGATGCACTACAGGTTTCTAAAGGAACACATGGATCAGCCAAATAGAACGTATATATATATATATACACAGTATTTATCAAACAATCAGCTATAAAGCTATTTTGTTGGATGCATTTTAGCTTACCTAGATAAACCTTTCAACAATGGCTAAGAAGAGAATCAACCTAATTAAATGTTGGAACTAAATGTCAAATTAGTTCAACACTTTTTGCTCTTTTTAATTCTTGAATGTATAATTTTTACTTTTCTGTCAAATAAAGATTTTTTTTTTTTTTTACCTTACAGGGGATGCAGAATACTCGTTATCAGAATGCTTACTTAATCCATATCAGAATCCTCAAGGTAGACAACAAATATGATTTAATGAGTCCTATAGAAGCACAAGTGACATAATTGAGAGGACATTTGGATTACTAAAAATGCGCTCAGGAGGTGTGATGCAGTATGCACCAGAGAAAGTGGCCAAAATGATCTTGGTTTGCTGTATTCTACATAACATAGCCATTAGGAGAGGATGTCAAATTGAAGATAAAACACTAATACAAATGGAAGAATTCCCTGATGACATTTGTATTGAAGCTCCAAACAGACGTGGAATTGCAACTAGGGACAGGGTTTCTGAAAATTATTTTGAAGACTGAATATTGTTTGAATTATTAAAAGTCTATTTATATATTTGTTCAAAGTTCATTAAAATAATTATACTATTATTACATCTATCTTATTATTTTATTTTTTACAAATACAATATTTGTTTTTCATAAATGAAACATTTTTAAAAATAAAACTATATATATATATATATATATATATATATATATACTTTTTAATGCATAGTTATTTTCATTCCCCCACACATTTGTAATATTGTATTACATACTTTAGAGTAATCATCTATTACAAAACGAGAATAGAAAGTGTGACTTTCATTTGTGGTCCAATATGGAAGAAGAGCTTATTGAATAATGTTTTTAATAATGTCCATTAACTATATATTATACATCTCAGAAGATAACATGATGTAACAATAAAGTTTATTTTTGTTGTTTAATGATAGGATAAAAAGTTAAAGAAGAAAAAAGATGAACCCAAACTTAATGCCCCTCTTTAAATTATTGATATTCATTGAAAGATAGATAACAACAATAACATTAGAAGAAAAAATAACACTTCCTAAAACAAATCATGCAAACATCTAATAAATATTAATTGTGATAAATGGATTAGTAAATTACAAACTTGAGTGTACTTAACAAAATATATTTTTTTGGATAATAAAAAAGAAATAAACAATGTAAAAAAAACATTTTTAAAAAATGGAAAATAAATAATTATTTATCAAATAAAAACTAATATATGCTCTGATATAAAACAGAACACATTAATCACGCGACATGTAACAATTTAATTCAAATCTGCGTCAAACATGTCTCGCCAGAGCCATCTACAGCTGGTGAATTAATTATTTTAGTATACGGTATGGATAGATATTTCCTCCAAAAAATTGGAGAAGTTCGAGCTTTGAAACAAGATTGTAGGGATACGATTATTTACGAGATGTTACACAGAATGTATTCAGTCTCTAATATCAAACGAACAAGATGTCAGTGCCTTAGAAAATATAGTGATTTAAAAAGGAGGGAGCCAGAGTATTACCACTCCATTAAAAGACTGCTGCGGACTTGTAAGTATTTTAATTGCGTCATCTTTGAAACAATTAAAATGTCTATTTTAAAAGTTTCAATGTGTTCTGTTTAAGCTTAAAGGGACACTAGTATTAGAATTGCATGGTTTAACATCATCACATAGTATATAAAATTATACGCAAGTATCATATTCTAACCATGTTCTGTATTAGCAATGTTATTGTTCCTAAACTTACCCTCTTGTTTTACCAATCAAGATTGCACGTGAACAAAGAAAAATGCAAAATAGTATTAATTAGACAAATTTTACTAAAATCAAAAATGTATGTGAAATTTGGAAATCAATAGTTTTCTTTGAATAGACATGAAACTAAAATTTGTTCTTTCATGATTTCAACTAAACATGCAATTTTAAACCATTTTAAAATATACTTTTATTATATAATTTGCTTTATTTTCTTGATATCCTTTACCTAGAAGCATATCTAGATAGGCTCATTATATGCTATATTTTTTTTTAAAAAAGAGATCAAAATAATAAAGCAAGTTATATAATAGAAGTAAATTGTAATATTTTTTGAAATTGTATTCTCTATCACAAACATGAAATAAACATTTTGGGTTCAGTGTCCCTTGAACTATATCTTATAAATTTATATTATTCAATGTGTATATATACAGTAAATATATATATATATATATATATATATATATATATATATATATATATATATATATTTAAATCAATATCCTTATATAGATATACAGGTAGCCCTCAGTTTACGCCGGGGTTAGGTTCCAGAAGGAATGGTTGTAAATCGAAACCATTGTAAATTGAAACCCAGTTTATAATGTAAGTCAATGGGAAGTGAGGGAGATAAGTTCCAGGCCCCTCTCAAAATTGTCATAAGTAACACCTAATACATTATTTTTAAAGCTTTGAAATGAAGACTTTAAATGCTAAACAGCATTATAAACCTAATAAAATAATCACACAACACAGAATATATAATTAAACTAAGCTAAATGAACAAAACATTTGCTAAACAGCATTATAAACCTAATAAAATAATCACACAACACAGACTTCACTTGCATTTTTCTGCAAACAGTTCTTTCTATGCATTCGAATCTGGACTGATTTATAGACAGGAAGATCTTGTTCCTTTGAAATCTGCTCGATAGCTCAGGTCTGGTTAAACTGATTAATTTCAGCTTGCTTGGCTTTGCTGCAACACAAGCGGACAGTTCCACCTACTGGCTATTTTAATAAATGCACTGCTTCTCAATGCTTTTCACTAGCAGTCTCATGACTAGAAAAAAAGGTTGTTATTCTGAAACAGTGTAAATTGAACCGTTGTAAAACGAGGGCCACCTGTATTTATATTTTGGTTATGGTTACATAACTTAAAAGATCTATCGTACAAAAGTAGTTAGTGAATATAAATAGATTAGTATTGTTAGTATATTAACTTTGTTAGTAGAACATGCATTACATTTTTAATAGACAATATATATATATGATAATGTAACATGCAAATAACAGTAACCTAACTTTTTTACATTTATTTTTTTTCTAAAGATAGGAAAAGGAAAAATTGAAGGGCAAACATCCACCACATTACTTAAGATCCATGTTAATTAAAACTTCAAGGAGTGAGGCTTTTTCACTGCCTCTTGATTGGTCGAGAGCTTTCCCCAAAAAGAGTCCGACGTGTTAAACTTGTAACTAGAAGGACTCAGACTGGTAATAATATAATTACAATTATTAATAACATGCATGTAACACAAACAAAATTATTTTTTTCCTAAGAAATCTTTTTTATGATATATATATATATATATATATATATATATATAAATAATCCATTATAGAAGAGGACTGCACTCACTGGATTTGGTATATAAAATAATTTTTTTTATTAAGGTGACGTTTCGGGGTACGCAGACCCCTTCCTCAGACCAGGCAACAGTGCAAATGAACAGTGTGCAATATAAAGCAACATAGCCCCTCCCATCAAACAATTAGTGAAATTGAGCCAAAACCTATGTAACCATGACAACAGGTGAATCACCTAATTAACAATATTCCTACCTTTACTAATGTGATAGTTAAAAACAGTATAATTGTGCAAACCATATAAGTATATCTTAAAACTATTCTCAAACAATAAATGACATGACATATGAGTAGCACCTAAAACACTCAAGGTTCACCCAAAGAAATAAAATGTCCCCCTACAATGTGATGTGTGACATACTGAAATAGCTACCACAAAGAAACAACTTAACATTGATAAAGGCAGTCTATAGGAAACAGCGCTCAATAAAAGATAGTTGCAGGACCTAGGCAGTATATCAGCATTTAAACATTAGTGCATCAGTATCTCTCAGTAAAACATACTTCTCAGTAAACAAAGGACAAGTAGAGAAAAAGGGCTCATAGCCAGAAAAACACGTATGTCAAGATTTAGGCAAGCATGTAGATGTGTGTGTCAACTGTTGAACATCAGTAGGTATCGTATACCATCCATAGACTAATCTTAGAGAGAAAGAGGGTGTCATCACACCATCACCGACTACTGAGCCTAAGGGGTAATATAGATAATTTCAAAGCTGTGTGATTGCAATACATACAAAGAGTCAGCAACGTAAGATCGCTATTTATATCTCAAAGGGGAAAATATATATATATATATCTCTACCAGCCAGCAATGTCTCTAGTTCAGGTAACTTACTTGGCATGAGATGTGATAGATACTGTCAAAGTGATTGCAGCGTGTTGCAGAGAGGGAGCTGGAGACAAGATATGTCAGTTAGAAGTTTCAAAAACAGGCGCGGATCAACACAGTCCCGCGTCTGTGTCAACGGTGTCAGTGAGCATGGCTAATTTGCATAGCTGTCTGACGTCATCAGGGGGGTGTGTATCAAGCAGTCAGAAAACATAGATGACAGCTAACCAATGTTAGCCGCAACTGCTGGGGGAAGCCAAAAAATTATTGTACATACCTACACTTGTAGGAAAGGGGCAAATTGTCTAAACATCTGAGTATATATCACAAAAACAACAGCATAACATGGGTCTATATTGCTTGTATACTTCTATCATATCCCAAAAAGGCTAAGAGAAGCCGCCTGACTTGCAGATAGTTATATGTATCTGAGAGCCCTAGTCTGCCCAAAATGTGCTAATGCATGTTATGAGTACCATATCTATCCAGAGAGCCATATGTGTACGAAACAGTATAGGGTTAGTAAATGTACTTAAAGAGAGCATAGTCTACCAGAATGTTGGTGCTAGAACTAATCATGATACAAAATAAACAACAACAACAATCCTATACTGGTAAAACATATGCCAGAGTCTTGTGCCTGAGTAACATGTTACTCTTACAGTGGGATCTCAGTGTTACAATCATAGTTCCCCTGTTACAATTGGCAATCAAGTGTGGTCATATACAAAAGATAAAATCAGGGTTATATTAACAGCGAGCCATGGTATCCAGATAAATCAATAAAGCATATGCATAGTCAGTGGGCAAATTTTGGAAGTAAAAGTAAAACATCCTATCACTTTGCAAACAGATATTGATGATATGGCCAATGTATGTTCTTGCCTAAATCAGGAAACCTTGCCATATAGGGTAAGGTATCATGCACAGTCCGAGGAAGGACCATTGCTGGTTACACAGATATTATAGGAAACAGTGCCAGTCATTGGACATATTAAGTCCCCTCGGGTATAGGGTGTCAAGTCTGTGTATCCACTTGGTCTCCCTCTGCAGGAGTATTCTATTCCAATTACCCCCCCGCCGTAGCGGTGGGACGTGGTCAATGAGGATAAAACGTATGTCTGTTACCTTATGCTTGGCCTGTAGGAAGTGTCTAGCCACTGGTTGGTCTGCTGTTCCCTTATCCAAAGCAGTACGAATTGCTGAACGTTGATTTGCCATTCTTATCCGTGCGTTGTCAGATGTTTTACCAACGTAATATTTTCCACAACAGCAGCTTAGAAGGTATACAACGTGACTTGTTGTGCATGTGATGAAGTGCCTTATGGTGTACTTCTGTGTGGTATGTGGGTGTCGAAACACCTTGCAGGGGATCATGCCACTGCAGGTGGTGCACCCCAGGCATCTGAAGCAACCTGTTTTAGTGGATTTTAGCCACTTCTTTGTGTAGTTTTGCTCGAGGTCCGTCTGCATCAATAGATCCCTGAGGCTTCTGCCACGTCTGTATCCCATGATTGGTGGGTCCAAGTGTCCAAAGGGGAGCGTTTGGTCGGTGCCAAGGATTTCCCATCTGTTTTTGATAGAATCAGCCAAGACCTTTTTCCCTTTGTTATAGGTGGTTGTAAAAACCATTCTTGGTTTCTTGTCAGCAGATTTTGTTCGTTCGTTTTCAGACATTAATTCTTGTCTTACTTCCTCTATCAGTTCAGGTGAGTAGCCCCTCTGCAGGAATTTGTTGGACATTTCATCCATTTGGGTTAACCTGTTGGTTGCCTCAGTATTGTTCCTCATTACAATGATCATTTGGGATTTCACAATAGCCCTCCTGGTATGTGGCGGATGGTTACTTGTTGCTTCAAGTAAAGAATTCTGATCTGTGGGTTTTGTGTATAAAGTTGTAGATAGTTTCCCTTCCTTCTTGTAGATTCTTAGATCCAGAAAATCTATCTGGTCTAGGTCAAATTTTAGTTCGAACTTGATGGGACAAGTTAGAGCATTAAGTTTAGTTACCCATTCAGTGAGTAAATCAACAGGGCCACACCATATTAGGAAGACATCGTCGATGTACCGTCTGTAGTGTTTAACCATTTCATGGTTATATACCTTCATGGTGTCCCTTTCATACTAAAATTTTTATTTTATATACCAAATCCAGTGAGTGCAGTCCTCTTCTATAATGGATTATTGATATACCTGACTTGGCACCCTGGTTGATGTCCCTATTGCATTGTGAGTGCAGACACACATGGAAGTTTTATATATATATATATATATATATATATATATATATATATATATATATATATATATATATATATATATAAACAAGTTAACGTCCAGCACCAATTCTGTCCTCGATAAGGGTGCAAGCAGCCGCTGTCTCACCTTGACAGGTATTAATATGTAAAATAGAAATGGCTGCAGCACTCCTAGTTGTTTTTTATAACATTTTTATTACAAGCAGTGAAATACAGGCGACGTTTCGGGCCTCTGCCCTTTCTCAAGCCAAGTGATTAGTACATAATCCAACTCCACCTTTTATAGGCAGTCCATGTGACACAACACAGGTGTAGATAATTACAATTGTGACAATATATATTCTTACAACAGAATAAAAATAATCAATAAACAGTGATTTTGTTTTATAATCATAACTATGCATTTTTTATATACAAAAAACTTGTAATTTTCAATTTATGTAATTCTTTACACACCTTCTTATTTTTAAATATTTAGTGTTACTGTGGGGAAAATATAAAGTGACCTTAACAGTTCATTATCTTATCTGTGAATTATGTGAGATAATTTCATGTTAGTGATTTTTCATTACCATTTTGTTTACTTGTTTTTTTTGTTTTTTTGGTTTGTTTACTTGTCAAACGGATCATGTCATATATTCTCTAAAATGTCCCTGTGGGCTAATATACATAGGGGAAACTACCCAAAAAATGAAAGACAGACTCACACAACACAAATACACCATACGTAAGGCCATTACAGATTTACCTGTATCTGCACACTTTAAAGAGAAAAACCATAATGTTAATCAGTTAAGGTTTCAAATCCTTGAACATGTTCCAATACAGAGAAGGGGACAGGATAGGGTTAAAAAACTACAGCAGAGAGAGGTTATTTGGATCAATAGACTAGAAAGTATGCACCCTAAAGGTTTAAATAAAGACTATAACCTGTTTTTGTTTCTGTAATGATTATGATAATTTACTGTAAACTTTCTTTCTATGATTTAGATCAAGATTCACATAAAGAAAAGAAAACAACTTGAAAAAAGAGATGTGCTGAATAACATAATAAAAAAATAGGTTGTTTGTAAAAATATAAGGATCTTATTTTGAATGCTGTTGTTATGGTTTACATATAGTAAATAATATTAGAGTGTATGCATTCCCCTGTTTAACATCCATCAGAGATAAAACATATCTTGCAAGATTAGAATTTAGTTGTTAGTTTGATTACTGTTTTTAATAAAATTAAAAAAAATTTTTAATAGTATAAATAAATGGTAATGAAAAATCACTAACATGAAATTATCTCACATAATTCACAGATAAGATAATGAACTGTTAAGGTCACTTTATATTTTCCCCACAGTAACACTAAATATTTAAAAATAAGAAGGTGTGTAAAGAATTACATAAATTGAAAATTACAAGTTTTTTGTATATAAAAAATGCATAGTTATGATTATAAAACAAAATCACTGTTTATTGATTATTTTTATTCTGTTGTAAGAATATATATTGTCACAATTGTAATTATCTACACCTGTGTTGTGTCACATGGACTGCCTATAAAAGGTGGAGTTGGATTATGTACTAATCACTTGGCTTGAGAAAGGGCAGAGGCCCGAAACGTCGCCTGTATTTCACTGCTTGTAATAAAAATGTTATAAAAAACAACTAGGAGTGCTGCAGCCATTTCTATTTTACATATATATATATATATATATATATATATATATAAAACAGCAATTTAAAATATGGGGAGACGAAAAGTGAGTTTAAAATCCTCCACTAAATCCAAAATGTAGAGAAAATAACTCATTGTGTAAACCATTTACAAATCTAGACAAGTCAGAAGACTTGCTTTTACCCCAGAAACTCTTTGATTACACTGTTTCCAATGCAGCAAAGGATTCTGGGTGAGTGTCATGATCCTGTCTAAAACTGTGCCTTTAATTCAGGATCTCCTCCCTTGTCTGTTCTCTATTTAAGACACACCTTCTCCTCACTGCATTGCTTGATTATTGCAGTCTGAGGATTGTTTGATTCATCCCTCTTCAAGGATTCAACAAGCCAAGTATCAGTTAAACCTTAACTCCTTTTTGGAAATTCAAGTCTTATTATTGATATTATTGTTCTATTGCTTTTCATCACCACAACTACTTGTCAATTTGAATTTAAGCATTTCTAACCTCTCAAGCTTTTTCTACCATTGCAGTATATTCAAACACAGATCGAGGCGGGACTTCGCCTCAAGCGTGTATGCCCTGTGACGTCACACGCCGCAGCACAAGCTGTGCTGTCGGCGCGTCTCTCTCCTCACACACGCTGAATACTCAGCTCAGAGCCACACGCATAAACAAACAGTCGTGCCGACTTAAACCAAAAAACCCTAAGGATTTAAGGTATGTACATATCATTTAAAAGTTAAGCAGCTTTATTTTGAGATCTCCAACGTTTTCCAATAAATGCTATCCTCTCCACCTCGTAACTAAAGAGACTGTAAATCATCTATTGCCGGTCAATACGAATGTGCATACATTAAACTCCAATTTGTTGACAAAACATTCACTATACATCTTACTCATTTATTTTATAATTCTTTGGGGCTTATACTAATGTTTTATTACAATAAGACAGAACAGAGAGTACCATAGATACCAGTCATTCTTATGTCAAGTTATTATTTAATTTGAGTCTCCCTGACTGACAAAATTTCAGATCAGAGAAATATACATAAATCACTTATCCTACAGAAATATTGTTCTCATTCAGGTTCCCTTTTACCCAGTCATGATATAAGGGAGAAAATGAAAACAAACACTCAGATTAATGGTGAAAATAAACATTATTTTAATAAAAATAAATGTATTCTTCACAGAATAATCAAGCCCATAAAAAGAATAAAAATTACCCTCAATTTCAGGTTAATCATGGATCTTCTAGAAATGTCCACACACATATCTTCACTGAATCAAAAGGTGGATATACTAGCCCAAGGATTATCTGAAATAAAGAATGAGAACAGTAATTTGAAAAGGATTCTTAATGAATTTATGTCCCAAAAAACCAATGAATTACCTGAACCACATGTAAATCCCCCCATACCATTTAGTGGTGATCGCACAAAATTTCGCGAATATAAAAATGCATGTTTGTTGCTCTTTTCATTAAAGCCCAGAACATACCGAACCGAAAAAATAAAAGTATACACTGCTATATCTTATCTCTCAGGCGAACCTCGTGCATGGGCTGATAGGTTCATTGAAAGTGAAGATCCTTTACTTAACTCACTTGATAATTTTTTCCTTACAATGGCAGTTTTATATGATGACATAAATAAACAACAGACTGCAGAACAAAAGTTGAGATCCCTGAAACAAGGGAAAAGGGCAGTGGAGGATTATATAGCTGATTTTCAGCTATGGGCCACTGACTCACAGTGGAACTCGGTTAGTTTAAAAAATCAATTCCGAATAGGCCTTTCGGAACACCTGAAAGATGAACTTTCAAGGGTAGAGTTTCCAGAAACATTAGAAGCCCTCATAAAACTGAGTATATCCATAGATAGGAGATACCGAGAAAGAAAGTCTGAGAGATATCAACTAGAAGGAACACATAAGAAGCCTTATCAATCCTATTCTGAGAAAGCCATAACCACTCCTGTTCCAATGGAGATTGGAGCTATACGTGGACCTTTATCTCAGGATGAGAAACAAAGAAGAAGACTAGCCAATTTGTGTCTATATTGTGCTCACAAAGAGCATGAAGTCATTAATTGCCCTCTCCTTCTACGCCAAAAGAAGGGTAAGTTACTTAAAGTTTGTCTCTCTAAAGAACAAAGTAAAACATGTCTCCTTGAAATAAATTTGTCATTACAGTGGGATCTTCAACAAGTGCAGATCGAGGCAATCGTTGACTCAGGAGCTGATGGTTTATTTATAGATGAATCAGTTGTACAATTAAATAAAATACCAATCATGCAGAAAAAATCTCCTGTTTTTGTAAGGGTTATAGATGGCACACAAATACTAAAGGGCCCAATCACCCATCAGACAATACCACTCATGACAATCACATCTGACGGTCATAAGGAATTCTTAACTTATGATATTATTCCAAGATCCATACATCCAATAATTCTAGGATACCCTTGGTTACAGAAACATAACCCATCAATTGACTGGTCACATAATCAGATCACTTTTACATCACAATTTTGTCTAGACACCTGTTATCCATATTTGACAATAGGACATTTGACATCAACTCTACCCAAAGATTACATAGAGTTCAGTGATGTTTTTAATTTAAAACATGCTGAAACACTTCCACCACATAGGCATTTCGACTGCCCGATAGACACTAAACCAGGCATAGAAATACCTTCAGGAAGAATTTTCCCTCTTTCACAGAAAGAACTAAAACATCTGAGGGAATATTTAGATGAAAATCTTAAAAAAGGTTTTATTACTCCCTCATCTTCACCAATTGCTTCAGCAATATTCTTTGTGACAAACAAAGATGGGTCACTAAGACCGATCATAGATTATCGAGCACTAAATGCTGTCACCATTAAGAACCGTTATCCATTACCACTCATCCCAGAAATAATTGAACGCCTTCACGGAGCTACCATCTTTACGAAGTTAGATCTAAAAGGCGCATACAATTTAATTCGTATGAAGGCTGGTGATGAGTGGAAGACAGCATTTAAAACTAGATACGGTTTATTCCAATATAATGTAATGCCATTCGGCCTTACGAATGCCCCAGCTACATTCCAATTCTTTATCAATGAAATATTTAAAGAATTGATGGATGTATGTGTCATCGTGTATCTGGATGATATTCTCATATATTCGAAAAATTTATCAGATCACAAAAAACATGTCAGATGGGTTTTATCAACCCTAAGAGACCACCATTTGTACGCTAAGATGGAGAAATGTCAATTTCACAAAGATACCATCAAATTTTTAGGGTATATCATATCACCCAAAGGTATACAAATGGATCCAGAGAAATTAACAGCTATAGCTAACTGGCCAAAACCTACATCAATGAAATCACTACAGAGGTTCCTCGGATTCACAAACTTTTATAGAAAGTTTATCAAAAAATTTTCAACTATCGTTCAACCTTTAACTCAACTAACTGGGAAACAAAAATATATATGGGATTCAAAGACAGATGAAGCATTTCAACAGCTAAAGAAAGAATTTACTACTGCACCAGTTCTGAGGTTACCAGATCCTGAACTTCCTTACACATTGGAGGTTGACGCATCAAATGTAGGAATTGGTGCAATATTATCACAATCAAGTCCTACAGAATCATTTCTTCATCCAGTAGCATTCTTTTCTCGTCGACTAACACCTGCAGAAAGAAACTATACAGTTGGAGATAAGGAGTTATTGGCAATGAAGTCAGCTATGGAACATTGGAGACACCTACTCGAAGGAACCACACAACCATTTCAGGTATTTACTGATCACAAGAATCTCCAATATCTCAAAAAGAATAAAACATTATCCTCACGACAAGTTAGATGGGCTCTTTTCCTCGATCGATTCAACTTTACCCTAACACATATACCAGGAACTAAGAACACAAAAGCTGATGCCATTTCCAGGTCATTTGAGTTAACTGAAGAATCTGAAAATATGACTCAGATAATTCCTTCCACGAAAATAATCGGTGCCACAAACTTAGTAACATCTGACTTGTATCAAGCACAAATTTCTGATTCAGAAATACCTCCTATATGTTCACCTGACTCTGAGTCAGGACTCTACTTGTACAAAGAAAAAATTTACGTACCAAACTGTTTGAGAGAACAGATCATCCAACAACACCATAATACTCCATTAGCAGGTCATCCAGGAATTGAAAAGACATATGAGTTACTCAAAAGGACTTATTGGTGGCCACGAATGAAATTGGCGGTACAAGATTATATACTTAATTGTCAAATTTGTGCAACCAAAAAGAAGGAGCATCACAAACCATACGGATTATTATGCCCACTACCAGTACCACAAAGACCTTGGGATGTTATATCCATGGATTTCATTGTGGATCTACCATTATCACATGCTCATACCACTATAATGGTAGTAGTGGATCATCTAACAAGGTTAGCTCATTTTATTCCCTTGAAAAAGGTACCAACTGCCATGACTACAGCAACAGTATTTAATGACCACATTGTCAAGCTTCATGGTTTACCAGCATCAATTGTATCAGATCGAGGTAGTCAATTTACCTCAAAATTTTGGAGATATTTATGTCAATCTTTACATATCACACTGCGGTTCACAACAGCTTTTCACCCGCAATCGAACGGTCTCACGGAGCGTTTGAATCAGACTCTGGAGCAATATCTCAGATGTTTCATATCAACACAGCAGACAGATTGGTACACTCTGTTGCCAACCGCTGAGTTTGCTTATAACAACTCTGTTAATTCCTCCACTAAGGTAACTCCATTTTTTGCCTCATACGGTTTTCATCCTAGATCTTACCCCAACACTTTATCATCTGACCAATCACCCTCTGTCTCTTCTTACACAGGAAGTTTAAAACATGTCTTGGTATCACTACAAAATCATTTGAATGAGGCAAAGAGGTCTCAGAAAATTTATTATGATAAAAAGAGAACACCAGCACCTAAGTATCACCTTCATGATCTGGTTTGGTTATCCACAAAAAACATTAAACTTCCGGTACCCTCCAAAAAATTGGCTGATCAATTTATTGGTCCCTTCCCTGTTGTCAAAATCATTAATGACAATGCAGTGACCCTGAAGCTACCACCGGATTTGCGCATCCATCCCTCCTTTCATGTTTCCCTTCTCAAACCCTACAGGGGGACAGGGACTCCGCAGCCTCTTGTCTACAGACCAGCGTTACCCGATCCTCTGGACTATGAGGTGGATAGAATATTGGATTCCAGACGTCGTAGAGGAACATTGGAATACCTGGTTCACTGGAAGGGTTATGATGATAGTGAAGATTCTTGGGTTCCGGTTCGGGATCTGTCTGCACCAGATCTATTGGCGGATTTTCACTCGTCTTATCCTCTGAAACCTGGACCCCGATCTCATGGGGGGGGTTCTTGACGGGGGGGATCTGTCATGATCCTGTCTAAAACTGTGCCTTTAATTCAGGATCTCCTCCCTTGTCTGTTCTCTATTTAAGACACACCTTCTCCTCACTGCATTGCTTGATTATTGCAGTCTGAGGATTGTTTGATTCATCCCTCTTCAAGGATTCAACAAGCCAAGTATCAGTTAAACCTTAACTCCTTTTTGGAAATTCAAGTCTTATTATTGATATTATTGTTCTATTGCTTTTCATCACCACAACTACTTGTCAATTTGAATTTAAGCATTTCTAACCTCTCAAGCTTTTTCTACCATTGCAGTATATTCAAACACAGATCGAGGCGGGACTTCGCCTCAAGCGTGTATGCCCTGTGACGTCACACGCCGCAGCACAAGCTGTGCTGTCGGCGCGTCTCTCTCCTCACACACGCTGAATACTCAGCTCAGAGCCACACGCATAAACAAACAGTCGTGCCGACTTAAACCAAAAAACCCTAAGGATTTAAGGTATGTACATATCATTTAAAAGTTAAGCAGCTTTATTTTGAGATCTCCAACGTTTTCCAATAAATGCTATCCTCTCCACCTCGTAACTAAAGAGACTGTAAATCATCTATTGCCGGTCAATACGAATGTGCATACATTAAACTCCAATTTGTTGACAAAACATTCACTATACATCTTACTCATTTATTTTATAATTCTTTGGGGCTTATACTAATGTTTTATTACAATAAGACAGAACAGAGAGTACCATAGATACCAGTCATTCTTATGTCAAGTTATTATTTAATTTGAGTCTCCCTGACTGACAAAATTTCAGATCAGAGAAATATACATAAATCACTTATCCTACAGAAATATTGTTCTCATTCAGGTTCCCTTTTACCCAGTCATGATATAAGGGAGAAAATGAAAACAAACACTCAGATTAATGGTGAAAATAAACATTATTTTAATAAAAATAAATGTATTCTTCACAGTGAGATATGCAAATGAGGTTCACAATGACTCACTTTTTTACTTCTAGCCTGCTTTTTAAGGCAGACTTCCCTTTACGCCATAGCATCGCCACATTACACAGCTTCTAAGCTTAGCTAGGGGAAGTACAGTGATTCAGACCAATCCCAGGACAGCTGTTTCATGGTTATTTCCACTCATCAGCATGAGTTTAAAATCCTCCACTAAATCTATTTTCTATACATTTTGGATTTAGTGGAGGATTTTAAACTCACTTTTTGCCTCCCCATATTTTAAATTGCTGTTGTATTTCCCCCAGAAAACAACTTTATCAAGCAGTGATTCAACCTACTCCCAGCTGATGAGTGGCAATAACCATGAAACAGCAGTCCTGGGATTGGTCTGAATCACTGTACTACCCCTAGCTAAGCTTAGAAGCTGTGTAATGCGGCGATGCTATGAGAACGAACGAGCACCAACACTTAAAGCACTTAAAAATATAGTGCAGAAACAATTTCTGATTGAACAAAATGATATCTGGTAAAATTTAGACGTAAATGTTGGTAGGTTCTTTGAGAAGTGGAAATTTTGGATTAAGATACAGGATGGAGATACACAAAATGAACTAATATCAAGGTTCGAAAATACCACATACATAATGGAGAGTAGGCTTAGAGAGGAGTGGTTATGAACTGGGTAGGGGGGGAGAAAGATAAATCAATAAGAATTTATTTTTTACTTTTCTATTTTTCATTCCTCTTCTTATTATTCATGTTTCAACCACTGACAAAGCTAAAGGTAAAAACTGTTTGAAAGTGATGTTATAAATTTGTTTGCTTATTTGTTCTGTTGTGAATATTATCCTTATTATTATTATTATTTTTATTATAATTTCAGTATTGTACCCACAAAGTGTATTATGTGTTTAGACACAATACATATTATGGAACCTCTGTATCATTCTGATAATGTAACTCAATATTTATATAATAGCAGTTACCAACTTTGTAGGGGCAATGTGTGCAATTTAATAAAACTCTGAATTATATCATTTGCAAAGGATAATATATATATATATATATATATATATATATATATATATATATATATATATATATATATATATATATATATATATAAAACCTATATAAACCTGAATCCTTTTAGTTCTGATTTGTCTATTAATTAAACTGAGACCAGATCAATAAACAAACTTAGTTTATTAAAAGAATTATTGGAAATAATAAGCAATATTTGAATAAAATATGAAGACATAGTGGACTCTCTTGGAGGTGCGCAAAAGATGGAATGAGGCTTGACCAGAGGATGATCGCAAAGGTGAGGTTCTTGAGCCAGTAATACACTTGGATAGGTAAGGCAGCACTCTTAATGGGAAAGTCAAAGAAAAAAAAAAAAAAAGGCCGTCTAGTATCACATTATCAGGGGAGGGGGGACTGTCTGCTGTTTCTGCTTTCATTGGATGTCCCAGCCTAACCTCATCAACAGTGCTAAACTGGGAGCTTCTTGTGATATCCCCGCTCTCCGCTTGCCGTTTTTTGGTTGGTCCACCTGCCTGTCTCTCAAACTGTGTAACCGGAGATTGGACGCACCACGGACGGCTCTTCTGTGACGTATTGCAGTTAGCGGTTGCTGATTGGGTCCTGGACTCCCGGGATTTCTCCTGCTGGCTTGTCTGTCGGGCGTCTAAGTTCCCGTCCTGCACTGTGAGGCATACTGTTATGCCGCCAATCTTGTGAGTACCCCTGCTCTGGGCTGTTTGTGTTCTTTATCCTCTCTGTGACGAGTGATACTGTCCCATAAGGCGCCTCTCTTTCTTCTGTCCTTACAGATTTTTGCTTTAATATTTGAATAAAGCAAATCAATAAGCATACATCATTACAATGATTTAATGATTATCAGGTTAAAACTAATGAAAACAATCAGTGGTTTTATTTGCAGTAGCTTGCGTGTATAATAGAGAAACAGAAACTTTTGTTATTTAAATTCTCAGCATAGCTGGCAAGAATCAGGTAAACTAATAATCCTGGCAAACCATAAGAAAATGATATTATTACCAGATTCCTGATTGACCCAGTGTTATTGTCGACAGATAAAACTGGGCTAACAGGAATTACCTAACAAAATATTTGTGACTATAAAGGGCAAACCAGAATTGATTAACTCACCTGATTCAATAATAAAACTTTGAATATAAATGTAAAGAGCGTAAATCATATTAATAAAACAGTTTCATATAGGTTTGTTTCATACTTATCAACATTGTGGGATCCTTCACTGGGGTTCAGTGTAAAAAGACCCTCTTAGGTTACCCCTGGACCCTCTCTTGCCATTATCCTGACTTTTCTATCTGGTCAGCTTAGCCTCCCATCTCCTCTGGATAGGGTGTGGTCTATAATAGACACATATGTATTTTGTAAATATATTCTGAAAAACAAGTCAGTATCTCTATTTGAACATTAACCAAGGTTGAACCCCACTAATGTTTATAGAAAAAGAGACTTACTTGAACCATGTATGACAAACATGGGGATATTTGTGAATATTTATACCAGTAATATAATGATAGGAATCATGCAGCTATGTTGGGGACCTTGAATATCATAGTAACTAAACATGGATTATTTTGATAAAGTACAAAAACTTCACAGTAAGCAATAGCTACATATTAATACTGAAAAATAATATATATGTGTATGTGTACCTGAATATATAAGTAAATACACATGATCAATTGTACCCCTATATTACATAGCACAGACATATGTGATTTGATTACCAGTCAAAAAGGTGAATTATACTGGACAATTGTCCTGACAGTTCTGATCTCTGATGAAATCCAAGTCTGTACATTTATGATAAAATATCAATAAAAATTATATAAAAAAAAAAAGGAATAAATGGATACTATAGAAAGCAGAATAGAGAAACCCAGATAGAGAAGAGAGTGAAATAAAATAATAAATACCATAGAGATATAAAGATGTAACATAACTTCAAATAAAGATTGAGGTGTGTTGGTAAGCATTCTTTGAAAAATCCTCCCAACATCAGCTGTTAGAAATAATAATAATCTCATTAAATTTTACTAACATTTTTTTCATACATGTTTACTAAAAAAAATTGTTTTCCTTTCTTAAAAATACCTTTGAAAAGATAATATCATTGAAAATTTTTTCCCCCAATTACAAGGTGATCCAAAATTATTAGATACACAGACAAAAATATATTTTTTTTTCTAGGGATTGGTGATTACAAACAAGCTTTTATATATAAAGAGATTCATGGAAGTCCATATATAACAAATTCTAGGGACATTTGGAAAAGATTGATAACACAGGATTAATAAAGTCGAGTGACAAATGAGTCTAGACAAGGATCCCATGTTAACTAAAAATAAAAATGTTTGCCAACACAGGCTTTCGTGCAAGCTAATGAATAACAATATTAATTAAATTGATATTAATTTGATGTTGATTGAGATATATATATATATATATATATATATATATATATATATATATATATATAAAACACGGAAGGGGACTGCACTCCAAGACCGGACCGGGTACACATCCCATGACCCAGCAACATGCTCAGCCCTGGGTGCTCAGTGGCACTCACAAAAAGCTGTGCTGTCACCAGAGTCACAGGCAGTTAACCCCAGACAGGAGTGGGTGCAAGAACCATAGGGGAATTACAAAACAAATAAATACAACACATAGAGAAAACCCTGCACTCACCAGCAAGCTCACAGTTAAGATTTAAAAGCAAAATGGAAAGGTTAGTTACCGCATTTGGCCAAATGGGACAAGCCCAGGTACCACGTCAAGGTCCTTTCCAACAGGGTCTCAGGTATTGGAGGTTATTTTGCATATAAAGAGAATATTCAAAAAACATACAGGTCAAAATGGCAAATAACGCAAGAACAATTAGAAAGATTAATTACATAAATAATGACGTCTATGTTGTAGCAATACATTTACCTCTTATGTCGCTGTCGCTGTCACAGCCCTGTATTAACTTTTCCTCACAGTCGGTCAGATCAGCTACATAGGCTGGGCCTCCACCAGTACCCCTTGCAGAATTCTTCTCCTTAGCCAGTTTCTGTTTGGCAAAGCATTTAATGTCGTTGAAACGCTTTTTAATTTGGCCAATGTCCTTTATTCCAGGACCCTGGGCACTTACAGTATCGCTGATTTTTTTCCAAATTGACTTCTTGCGACATGTCTGCCTTCTGCAAAATCCAAAAAGACAATCATATGATTCCAGGATCATGTCAACAAAGATGACATTCTGCTGGTGGGAAAATTGATATTGCTTGGCTTTTGCAGGCTGAGAATTGGATGCAGAAGAAGCCATGTTATAAGGAGTAAAGCTATAACACAAATAACTTCTTTCAAAAAAGTTATTCTAATGGCAAACCACCTGGCAAAACTTTATAACAGGCTGACTGCACTTCCCATGACTATGATGTCTCTGACACCTTGTAGGTCATGTGAGACAAAAAAAAATAGTTTATACTTCGCCAGACAGTTTAGTACATTGGAAACATTGCGGCGAGCGGGGCGTTCAATGCTCGCAAAGGATTAGACGCTACATTTCTGAGGTGTTTTTTAGTAGATACCAGTACCAGGCTTCATTTTGCTCGCAGCGAGTTTATTCGATTGTCAACCGGCGAGACAATTGACGCATTAGTACATGGAGCCCTATGAATTTTAAAAATGCTCGTGCAGTGAGGTTTTTATGTGATATTCTAGTTTCACAAATGTAGGTTTTATTAGATCTACCCAATCATTTTATTTCAAATGTATCTGTGTGTGTGTGTTATAAGATTAACTAAATGACTGATTCATTTACTTGTTACAATAATGAACACATTTACATGGTGTAAATTCAATTAAAATGTTATCTTTACAATTTTACAAATTAACAATACAGTCTCATATAAATTGTGAAGTACTCATCATGTTATATATACCATCCTTAGTAAACTATTTCTAACACATTAAATGTAATCAAGAAAATCGTATCTGTAAATCTGACTGTATTAAGATTTTCTAGCAATTGTGTAATACTCATAGGGCCAGATTACAAGTTGAGGGCAAAATATTGCTTCTGCGAAAGCTATATTTGCGCTCAATTTAGTAATACCAGTGCACGCAAATGTGCACTGGTATTACAAGTGAGGTGCAATGCAAACCCAACCTCGCATTTGCATTGCACAGAGGAATTGCGCTTATGATAGCGCGCTTCCATAGTCTCCAATGAAAGCCTTGTTCTCATGTTGTGAGACATGGCATAAGAACTAGCACAGCAAAGGGGGTAAGTTGAGCAGTGATGGACAGCAAATATAAAAATATATGAATAAATACATACATATTTATGTGTTAATATGTGTATATACACGCATTAACACATAAATATATATGTATATAAGTATATACATATATATTTACTGAAAACACACAGAATGCCGAATTTAGAATATAGCGACCGCGTTAACGTATTCCCCCAATAGAATTCATAAACTTTATTGGACAAATTTAAACTTCCAAATGTAGAACACAGCAGCAAAATAAGGATCACAGAGTAGCATACACCTGTTGTTTGCTTCTTATCTATTTAAAAATACCTAGAACATATTATGCTATGTGCGGAACATTGGAATGTGAAATGTTTATAGTAAATACACAGCATAACACTTCATTAAAAATGAATATTGCATAAAGTTTTAACATGTTTTCATCTGCTTGACTGAAAAGGGCTGTAATGTATACATATATATATATATATATATATATATATATATATATATATATATATATATATATATATATATATATATATATATATATATATATATATATACACAGTATATATATATATATATACACATATGTATTTATCTCTATGTTAAAACCCTTTGCAGTCCTTGTTTTCTAACACCTGAGACTTCATATCTTTTTTGTGCAATATTTGTTTTTAATAATTTTTATCAGATAGTGTTATTGAGTGTAACTGTACTTTTTAAAGTATTTTTTATGTGTTTTGGGACACTTTTATGTCGTAACAGTTAACCAGAGCTCTGAGGTTGCAGTAATCATTCTAGTGTAAATCGTTATTGCACTCATGTGTTTACATTTACTTTCAACTTGTAATTTGAGCTTTCCTTCCGATGCACGCAACCAACCGCAATAAACCCGTTATCGCTCACGCAAAACAGCGCACCACTAGTAATCTGGCCCAAAGTGTAATTCCCATTTGAATTTAAAACAAACATAAATAATAATAAAAAGGTAATTAATGTGTCCCTTTATTATTTATATACAGGGAGTGCAGAATTATTAGGCAAGTTGTATTTTTGAGGATTAATTTTATTATTGAACAACAACCATGTTCTCAATGAACCCAAAAAACTCATTAATATCAAAGCTGAATATTTTTGGAAGTAGTTTATAGTTTGTTTTTAGTTTTAGCTATTTTAGGGGGATATCTGTGTGTGCAGGTGACTATTACTGTGCATAATTATTAGGCAACTTAACAAAAAACAAATATATACCCATTTCAATTATTTATTTTTACCAGTTAAACCAATATAACATCTCAACATTCACAAATATACATTTCTGACATTCAAAAACAAAACAAAAACAAATCAGTGACCAATATTGCCACCTTTCTTTGCAAGGACACTCAAAATCCTGCCATCCATGGATTCTGTCAGTGTTTTGATCTGTTCACCATCAACATTGCGTGCAGCAGCAACCACAGCCTCCCAGACACTGTTCAGAGAGGTGTACTGTTTTCTCTCCTTGTAAATCTCACATTTGATGATGGACCACAGGTTCTCAATGGGGTTCAGATCCGGTGAACAAGGAGGCCATGTCATTAGATTTTCTTCTTTTATACCCTTTCTTGCCAGCCACGCTGTGGAGTACTTGGACGCGTGTGATGGAGCATTGTCCTGCATGAAAATCATGTTTTTCTTGAAGGATGCAGACTTCTTCCTGTACCACTGCTTGAAGAAGGTGTCTTCCAGAAACTGGCAGTAGGACTGGGAGTTGAGCTTGACTCCATCCTCAACCCGAAAAGGCCCCACAAGCTCATCTTTGATGATACCAGCCCAAACCAGTACTCCACCTCCACCTTGCTGTCATCTGAGTCGGACTGGAGCTCTCTGCCCTTTACCAATCCAGCCACGGGCCTATCCATCTGGCCCATCAAGACTCACTCTCATTTCATCAGTCCATAAAACCTTAGAAAAATCAGTCGAGATATTTCTTGGCCCAGTCACGTTTCAGCTTGTGTGTCTTGTTCAGTGGTGGTCGTCTTTTAGCCTTTCTTACCTTGGCCATGTCTCTGAGTATTGCACACCTTGTGCTTTTGGGCACTCCAGTGATGTTGCAGCTCTGAAATATGGCCAAACTGGTGGCAAGTGGCATCTTGGCAGCTGCACGCTTGACTTTTCTCAGTTCATGTGCAGTTATTTTGCGCCTTGGTTTTTCCACACGCTTCTTGCGACCCTGTTGACTATTTTGAATGAAACGCTTGATTGTTCGATGATCACGCTTCAGAAGCTTTGCAATTTTAAGAGTGCTGCATCCCTCTGCAAGATATCTCACTATTTTTTACTTTTCTGAGCCTGTCAAGTCCTTCTTTTGACCCATTTTGCCAAAGGAAAGGAAGTTGCCTGATAATTATGCACACCTGATATAGGGTGTTGATGTCATTAGACCACACCCCTTCTCATTACAGAGATGCACATCACCTAATATGCTTAATTGGTAGTAGGCTTTCAAGCCTATACAGCTTGGAGTAAGACAACATGCATAAAGAGGATGATGTGGTCAAAATACTCATTTGCCTAATAATTCTGCACTCCCTGTATATATATATAACACAGGCAGCCAAACCATCATGCGAGCTCACAAAGCCAAACAAACTGAGAACAAAGAAGGGGTGCACAGGTGGATGTAATCACCCAGAGAAAATACAAAACATGAAAGGGAACTGCACTCCAAGACCGGACCAGGTACACATAATGTGACTCAGCAACATCCAGCCCTGGGTGCTAAATAGCACTTCAAAAAAGCTGTGATGTCACCAGAGCCACAAGCAGTTAACCCCAGTCCAGAATGGGTGCAAGAAACAAGGGGGATTACAAACAGAAAGTAATACAACACATAGAAACACCCAGCACTCACCAGCTAGCTCACAGCTTAGATAAAATCACAACTCGAAAGGTTAGTTACCGCATCTGGCCAAATGGGAAAGCTCAGGCACCACGTCAAGGTCCTTTCCACTGCCTGAGTCCCTAACACAGCCACAACATCATGCGAGCTCACAAAGCCAAACAAACTGAGAACAAAGAAGGGGTGCACAGGTGGATGTAATCACCCAGAGAAAATACAAAACATGAAAGGGAACTGCACTCCAAGACCGGACCAGGTACACATCATGTGACTCAGCAACATCCAGCCCTGGGTGCTAAATAGCCCTCCAAAAAAGCTGTGATGTCACCAGAGCCACAGGCATTTAACCCAAGTCCGAAATGGGTGCAAGAAACAAGGGGGATTACAAACAAAAAGTAATACAACACATAGAAACTCGCAGCACTAGTCACCAGCTAGCTCACAGCTAAGATAAAATCACAACTGGAAAGGTTAATTACCACATCTGGCCAAATGGGAAAGCTCAGGCACCACGTCAAGGTTCTTTCCACTGCCTGAGTCCCTAACACAGCCACACCATCATACGAGCTCACAAAGCCAAACAAACTGAGAACAAAGAAGGGGTGCACAGGTGGATGTAATCACCCAGAGAAAATACATAACATGGAAGGGAACTGCACTCCAAGACCGGACCAATTACACATCATGTGACTCAGCAACATCCAGCCCTGGGTGCTAAATAGCACTCCAAAAAAGCTGTGATGTCACCAGAGCCACAGGCAGTTAACCCCAGTCCGGAATGGGTGCAAGAAACAAGGGGGATTACAAACAAAAAGTAATACAACACATAGAAACACCCAGCACTCACCAGCTAGCTCACAGCTAAGATAAAATCACAACTGGAAAGGTTAGTTACCGCATCTGGCCAAATGAGAAAGCTCAGGCACCACGTCAAGGTCCTTTCCACTGCCTGAGTCCCTAACACAGCCACACCATCATGCGAGCTCACAAAGCCAAAGAAACTGAGAACAAAGAAGGGGTGCAAAGGTGGATGTAATCACCCAGAGAAAATACAAAACATGGAAGGGAACTGCACTCCAAGACCGGACCAGGTACACATCATGTGACTCAGCAACATCCAGCCCTGGGTGCTAAATATATATATATATATATATATATATATATATATATATATATAAATATAACAACGATTGGGTGCAAACTTAACCCAGGATTTATTCAAGGTGCAGACAGTCATATACTATTATTTAACAAAAGAAAAAGAGAGAAGACAACCACAAATATACGTGAGTGTAAAAGAATGACAAGGTTGCACAATAATCCTCATTAGAGAAAAAGCATTTATTTAATCTTAATGTAGGTCATCAAACTGACTCCCCTCACCCCTCCCAAGTGGAAAAAATGTTATAACATATATTAAATAACAACAATTACAGCAACATTCAAAGTAGAGAGCATATGTCCCTTTAAGTCCGTGAACCAAGAGCAACCCAGTGAGCACTTAGTGTAAAGACACACTCACGTTGCTGCTAAACAGACAAATTGCAGCACGTCTCTTATTTGTATCCAATTGACACTTGCAAATAACAATTGTGACTCAGCAACATCCAGCCCTGGGTGCTAAATAGCACTTCAAAAAAGCTGTGATGTCACCAGAGCCACAGGCAGTTAACCCCAGTCCAGAATGGGTGCAAGAAACAAGGGGGATTACAAACAGAAAGTAATACAACACATAGAAACACCCAGCACTCACCAGCTAGCTCACAGCTTAGATAAAATCACAACTCGAAAGGTTAGTTACCGCATCTGGCCAAATGGGAAAGCTCAGGCACCACGTCAAGGTCCTTTCCACTGCCTGAGTCCCTAACACAGCCACAACATCATGCGAGCTCACAAAGCCAAACAAACTGAGAACAAAGAAGGGGTGCACAGGTGGATGTAATCACCCAGAGAAAATACAAAACATGGAAGGGAACTGCACTCCAAGACCGGACCAATTACACATCATGTGACTCAGCAACATCCAGCCCTGGGTGCTAAATAGCACTCCAAAAAAGCTGTGATGTCACCAGAGCCACAGGCAGTTAACCCCAGTCCGGAATGGGTGTAAGAAACAAGGGGGATTACAAACAAAAAGTAATACAACACATAGAAACACCCAGCACTCACCAGCTAGCTCACAGCTAAGATAAAATCACAACTGGAAAGGTTAGTTACCGCATCTGGCCAAATGAGAAAGCTCAGGCACCACGTCAAGGTCCTTTCCACTGCCTGAGTCCCTAACACAGCCACACCATCATGCGAGCTCACAAAGCCAAAGATACTGAGAACAAAGAAGGGGTGCAAAGGTGGATGTAATCACCCAGAGAAAATACAAAACATGGAAGGGAACTGCACTCCAAGACCGGACCAGGTACACATCATGTGACTCAGCAACATCCAGCCCTGGGTGCTAAATATATAAATATATAAATATAACAACGATTGGGTGCACACTTAACCCAGGATTTATTCAAGGTGCAGACAGTCATATACTATTATTTAACAAAAGAAAAAGAGAGAAGACAACCACAAATATACGTGAGTGTAAAAGAATGACAAGGTTGCACAATAATCCTCATTAGAGAAAAAGCGTTTATTTAATCTTAATGTAGGTCATCAAACGGACTCCCCTCACCCCTCCCAAGTGGAAAAAATGTTATAACATATATTAAATAACAACAATTACAGCAACATTCAAAGTAGAGAGCATATGTCCCTTTAAGTCCGTGAACCAAGAGCAACCCAGTGAGCACTTAGTGTAAAAACACGCTCACGTCGCTGCTAAACAGCCAAATTGCAGCACGTCTCTTATTTGTATCCAATTGACACTTGCAAATAACAAATGTGGAAAGAAAGAGAAAACAATGTTGCATATAGCGATCCTTAGTTTTGTCATAGACCTAAACATCACCATTTGTATCACTTCGAGCACTTAGTGAATAAAACACGCTCAAGCACGGCTGTAGATGGTGAAACACTATTCAGTGTAGGACAAACAGTACTCGCATTGCATTTATTTCAATATTTTCTCACCGCTCATACTTCATGGATGACCGATATTGCAGCAACGGACCAATACTCTCATGCCATGAGATGTGTTTCCACAATAAATCCTTGCTGTCGGTTACTTTTTCCAGAAATTTGCAGACGAGGAAGCAAGCTGAGTTTGTGTCAGCTCCTAGTTTGAAGTTGCCGATTAGATGAGCCCCAGCATGACACGTTTCACCCCTCCCACAAACTGGGCTGGCTTTCACGGCTTCATCAGATTTCATTTCTGGAAAAAGTAACCGACAGCAAGGATTTATTGTGGAAACACGTCTCATGTCATGAGAGTATTGGTCCGTTGCTGCAATATCGGTTATCCATGAAGTATGAGTGGTTAGAAAATATTGAAACAAATGCAATGCGAGTACTGTTTGTCCTACACTGAATAGTGTTTCACCATCTACAGCCGTGCTTGAGCGTGTTTTATACACTAAGTGCTCAAAGTGATACAAATGGTGATGTTTCGGTCTGTGACTTAACTAAGGATCGCTATATGCAACATTGTTTTCTCTTTCTTTCCGCATTTGTTATTTGCAAGTGTCAATTGGATACAAATAAGAGACGTGCTGCAATTTGGCTGTTTAGCAGCGATGTGAGCGTGTTTTTTACACTCACTGGGTTGCTCTTGGTTCACGGACTTAAATGGACATATGCTCTCTACTTTGAATGTTGCTGTAATTGTTGTTATTTAATATATGTTCTTAAAAATTGTTGCACTTGGGGGGGTGAGGGGAGTCCATTTGATGACCTACATTAAGATTAAATAAACACTTTTTCTCTAATGAGGATTATAGTGTGCAACCTTGTCATTCTTTGACACTCACGTATATTTGTGGTTGTCTTCTCTCTTTTTCTTTTGTTAAATTATAGTTTATGACTGTCTTTTGTTAAATAAATATATATATATATATATATATATATATATATATATATATATACAGGTTACTAAGATGTGCACTTTCACCCATCCAACAACTGTCAGTGTCCTAGCCATACATAAATCCAAAAATAAACACAGGCTTGCACTCTCTGGTCATTTCATTCTTTTTACTGTAAAGTTTGTGATGTTTCGGGAACAAATCTTTCACTACACACACATATATAAATATATATATATATATATATATATATATATATATATATATATATATATATATATATATACAGGGAGTGCAGAATTATTAGGCAAATGAGTATTTTGACCACATCATCCTCTTTATGCATGTTGTCTTACTCCAAGCTGTATAGGCTCGAAAGCCTACTACCAATTAAGCATATTAGGTGATGTGCATCTCTGTAATGAGAAGGGGTGTAGTCTAATGACATCAACACCCTATATCAGGTGTTTATAATTATTAGGCAACTTCCTTTCCTTTGGCAAAATGGGTCAAAAGAAGGACTTGACAGGCTCAGAAAAGTCAAAAATAGTGAGATATCTTGCAGAGGGATACAGCACTCTTAAAATTGTAAAGCTTCTGAAGCGTGATCATCGAACAATCAAGTGTTTCATTCAAAATAGTCAACAGGGTTGCAAGAAGCGTGTGGAAAAACCAAGGCGCAAAATAACTGCCCATGAACTGAGAAAAGTCAAGCGTGCAGCTGCCAAGATGCCACTTGCCACCAGTTTGGCCATATTTCAGAGCTGCAACATCACTGGAGTGCCCAAAAGCACAAGGTATGCAATACTCAGAGACATGGCCAAGGTAAGAAAGGCTGAAAGACGACCACCACTGAACAAGACACACAAGCTGAAATGTCAAGACTGGGCCAAGAAATATCTCAAGACTGATTTTTCTAAGGTTTTATGGACTGATGAAATGAGAGTGAGTCTTGATGGGCCAGATGGATGGGCCCGTGGCTGGATTGGTAAAGGGCAGAGAGCTCCAGTCCGACTCAGACGCCAGCAAGGTGGAGGTGGAGTACTGGTTTGGGCTGGTATCATCAAAGATGAGCTTGTGGGGCCTTTTCGGGTTGAGGATGGAGTCAAGCTCAACTCCCAGTCCTACTGCCAGTTTCTGGAAGACACCTTCTTCAAGCAGTGGTACAGGAAGAAGTCTGCATCCTTCAAGAAAAACATGATTTTCATGCAGGACAATGCTCCATCACACGCGTCCAAGTACTCCACAGCGTGGCTGGCAAGAAAGGGTATAAAAGAAGAAAATCTAATGACATGGCCTCCTTGTTTACCTGATCTGAACCCCATTGAGAACCTGTGGTCCATCATCAAATGTGAGATTTACAAGGAGGGAAAACAGTACACCTCTCTGAACAGTGTCTGGGAGGCTGTGGTTGCTGCTGCACACAATGTTGATGGTGAACAGATCAAACACTGACAGAATCCATGGATGGCAGGCTTTTGAGTGTCCTTGCAAAGAAAGGTGGCTATATTGGTCACTGATTTGTTTTTGAATGTCAGAAATGTATATTTGTGAATGTTGAGATGTTATATTGGTTTCACTGGTAAAAATAAATAATTGAAATGGGTATATATTTGTATATTTTTGTTAAGTTGCCTAATAATTATGCACAGTAATAGTCACCTGCACACACAGATATCCCCTAAAATATCTATAACTAAAAACAAACTAAAAACTACTTCCAAAACTATTCAGCTTTGATATTAATGAGTTTTTTGGGTTCATTGAGAACATGGTTGTTGTTCAATAATAAAATTAATCCTCAAAAATACAACTTGCCTAATAATTCTGCACTCCCTGTATATATATATATATATATATATATATATATACATACACATATATATATATATATATATATATATATATATATACACACACACGCATATATATATATATATATATATATATATATATATATATATATATATATATATATATAATTGTTATATACCTCATAATCAGCATCATATAAATGGTATATATTGCTGTAGAATTCACAGTTAAAGAAACCGTATTGTAGTTAAACCTAGCTTTACATGTAATGTGCCTGTAGCAGTGTGTAAAGTGGCTGTGTCTGCAACAGATACAATTTTCACAGTCAAATTGCAGTAAAAGCAGGCAAAAGTACCTTATGAGGAATTCAATTTTGAGTTTAACAACTTGTTGCATCTATCAATAATTTGAGCAATGTTAAATGCCAGCAGGGGATGTACATCTTGCCTCAGTCACTAGTGGAAAAGGTCTCTAGATCCCTGTCCATCCATGATTTAATAAATGGGGTTTGATTTATCAATGGTATTCCATCCAATACAGCACATAAACAAGCAGAGTTTCACTGGAATTTTTCTAACATCTTATATATCAACGACCTTGGCCCCTCAAAACCCAATTTAGTTTTTTTAGGAGTTATATCTTAGCAGTTTCCACAATATTTTTAAGAAGATGCAAAACTGCTGGTAACACTGATGTGTCCAACCCTAGGGGGCGCAATAGTACAATGGTGTGGTGTTAAAATACCAACAACTATAATCACATAGGATTATATAAACAAATTTAAAACAACAAATATGTAGTATCACAGATCTTATCTGAGTCCATATAGAAGGATGCAAGACAGTTTAAATGTCCGGATAGACTTTGATAATGGTAGGTGTAATCCCAGGTGGTAAATTCCTCAGTGTGTGGTCCAGGCTGCTCCTCTCAAAAGTATAAAATTAATCCAGACATCTGAAAAAAATCACAAAAAGAGGGCACCTCCTAGTGTGGTACTGTGGTTGTAACAGATATCAGGTGTGTCTTGTGTTGTAATAATACTCACAAGGAGAGCAGCACCAATTTTGCTAAGTGGTGCAGTCTGGGAACTCTCAGTGTCCCAGCAAACTGATCCTTGGTAGGGATGTAGAAACTCAGGTATCCAGGTACCAGGAAGAGCAAAAACAAGCTCAGGCTTCTGAAGGGTGCATTATATTTTTTATTAAGAACAGAATAAAAAACTAAGGGTGTGTAGATTCACCTAAAGTGAATAAAAACAACGCAAACAACACATTGCATTGCATTTCTCAGCTGTGATAAAAAAAATTGCTGATAATTATTTGAAATAATGAATCATGAATTGATATTAATGGTAAAGTAAAAAAAATCAATTCAATTAATATTTTAATTTGATTTACCATTGTATACTCATTTTGAGAAGTTAATATTTTAAACTATGGCTCTTTTATTGGATTACAAAGTCATTAGAAAAAGTAAAGTAAATACTTTGCATAGTTAAGTTTTCACACAAAAAAAGGCAATTGTAATGGACTGAAATGGAACCATTATTATTATTATTCATTTTAATTATTATTATTATTCTTATATTTGTATTATTATTATTATATAATATTTTGGTACAAATAGATCCTTGACTTTGTTGGTTGCATGAATTAAACTTCAAGGACTATAAAAATTCACCATTTTCTATAATCTCTGACAATATTTTTGTTGCATTATATATGGGAATTCTAGAAAAATGTACAAGAAACCCTGAAGGATAATTAGTCTTGTAATGAACTAAAATTAAATTTTTTTGCACAACTTAACCTGCTAATTAACCTTAATTATCTATAGATTTTTGTCAACGTTGGATAATAAATTATCAAATTTTCCTTGCTGAGAATATGAGAACTTGTAAACTCTTGGATTTAATTTGACATTAGAGAGTTCAATAATTATTTTCCATTATGTCAGCATTACAAATATTAGAACCAGCACAAAGTGAGAATTGATTGAACTTTGATGCTTTATATAGAAATAATTTCCCACCATTCAAAGCTAATTTCTTACTTGAAAAAGGTCATTTTTTTATATTTATGACATAAAGCTTTTTAACCTTTTTAGAATTCTCTTCTCCACTTGTTAATCATTAAGCATATAGATTCTTTCTGGGGGGGAAAAAGCACAATTTTGTTTTGTACAGCTGGAAATATGAGCATATTTTGCACATGTTTTAATTAAGAGCCTAATCAATTTAATGTCACGTTGTCATCTTCATATTCACTAAAATGTAGCCATTTTAATAACTTAAGCACATGTTTTTAATAAAGAAGGTTGGTGATATTTATTAAGAATTAATACAAACAAGAGGGAAAAAAGAAATGGTGTTTAAAGGGACACTCAATCAAAATTAAACTTTCATTATTCAGATACAGCATCTCATTTTAAACAACTTTCCAATTTACTTCCATTAACAAAATGTGCACAGTCTTTATATTTAAACTGTTTGGGTCACCAGCCCCTACTGAGCATGTGCAAGAATAAGTGTGTATGCATTTGTAAATGGCTGATGGCTGTCACATGGTACGTGTATGCATTTGTAATTGACTGATGGCTGTCACATGGTACAGGGGGAGTGGAAAAAGACATAACTTTTAAAATTGTCAGAAAAAAAATCTACTACTCATTTGAAGTTCAGACTAAGTGCTATTGCATTGTCTTGTTATCTTGCATTTGTTGATTATGCAAATCTACTGTGTTGACTGGTCCTTTAAGTATATATGAATTTCCCATATCACTCATGCTGATCTGTAGGAAACAACATATTGTACTGAAATATAGAGAAAACGCATTTATTGTTTTAGTTTTCCAACTGTAACTGATTTCCCTTGCCTATAAGGTGAACTACTATTAGCAACTCACAGCTGTTTTTCAAATTCACAGAAGAAGCAATGGTGAAGGAACTCTGGAGTGAGCGACAAGGGTAGATATAGAAGAGTCATACTCGGAACAAGCTGCATACTGACTGTGATGAGATTCCTGTTGCCCTTTGTCCGGTACAGTTTTAACCTATAGTGTTTTTATTAAAGCATACTGCCTTCAGTCATGTTTTTCATCTAGATGTTTTGATCTTTAGTTGATTTAGACACCACCTAAAGAGAGTTGCATTGAATAATTATTCATCTGAGGAATTTTGAGGATTAAAAGGACATTAAACCCAAACATTTTATATCATTATTCAGATAGAGAATGCAATTTGAAACAACATTCCAATTTTCTTATATTATCTAATTTGCTTCATTCTTTTGATATCCTTTGTTTAAGAAATAGCAATGCACAAGGGTTAGCCAATCTCACACAGCATCTATGTGCTGCTGCCAATCAGCAGCTACTGAGCCTATCTGGATATGCTTTTTAGTAAAGGATATCAAGAGAATGAAGCATATTAGATAAAAGAAGTAAATTAGAAAGTTGTTTAAAATTGCATGCTCTTTCTAAATCCGGAAAGAAAAAATGTGGGTTCCATATCCCTTTAAGTGACAAAATTAGCTCTCAAATAACAAGAGATAAATTATTTTGAACTATTTAATCCTATATGTAACATATATTTTAGGAAAAGTGTCTTACATTTTTGAATTGTTGCACTGTTATTTACAGTATTTTATTTGTTATTTGCAAAACATTACCTAAATGAATGGGTTCAGGATAACCCTCCTGATGCACTTCAAATCGAAACTAGCATTGGTTGGAATGGAGGTGGGGCCCTAGTCCAAACATGTTCACAACAGTGTCCTTACAGTGCATGCACCTACATCATTGAACTCCTAAATGGGATTGTGCCTTTGTAAATTTGAGTTCAATAATGTAGGTGCAAGCACTTAAAGTGCACTGTAAAAAGGTTACAAAGGCACATCTTCTATTCACATAGCATGTTGTGTGGGAGAGGGCTCACGCTTTACAATATTAGTATAGTTCAATCTAGTGTAAGAAGGTATCATTCATAAGGCATTGTGATAGAAACCCATAGTTCAGATCATGCCAAACCAAAAATGCTGCATTAATAAATATAAATATTGAAATATATATATATATATATATATATATATATATATATATATATATATATATATATAAATACTTGGAAAATATTATTAGTGACAATATAGTGATTGAGAAATCATGCCCAGAATTCCCATCGTGCCAAGATGCAAATGTAACTCATATGGTTTACCAGTAATGATAATGGAATCAGATTACAATAGGCTAATGCCGCACATGTAAATGATCATTTCTCTTCCACAGTAAACAAATGGTTAATTCAAAAGCACTTTGCTGTAAACTTAATAGGTGAAAAATAGTTATTGTACATGTCAGTTTTGGCTGATCTCACAGTTTCTTTTCTGATAAAAGATGCTTAACAAGCAAAAAAGACCTTTTTGGGAACTTTTCTGTTGAAAAGACTTTGGGGTTAGTACATGGAACCCTTTGTGGTCTTTTAAAGCATGGTTACATTTTGCATTATGATCATTTGGAAAATATGCTACCTAATTATCTGGAAAGTTGATTTATAATTGACCCCATAGTGTTTATAACAGGATATATATTTTTTCATATTTTATAATAGGCAATTTGGATGCAACACTAATTCCCATGCATGCTTAAAACAAATATTTTAATTCTATTTTTCAGTTTGTATAAATGTTATGCTTACAAAGATTTCCCATTTGTTTGTTTGTTTATATATTTCCCACATTAAAGGACTATGGGTCCAATGAACTGAAGCTGTCCACTCTGTAATCTCTTCCAAAATGTAGCTAAAATCTGGTAACATAAAAAAAAATCATAACAAAATATAAAGTGTTTGAATCATGAAAGAAAGATGTTAGGTTTCATATCCCTTTAAACTGAACAGAAGCTTTCAAATGGTCTAAGGTTGAATTTAGAGAGAAAAAATAATTTTATTTATTCATTTTAGAGAGTTATAGAGCCCACAATGAAGGAAGAACTCATATTGGTACAAGAAATTATTTGGTTAAAAAACAAAATAATAAATAAAACAACAAATAATTAACTGACTTACAGATGTCAGAATAGGACCCCATCACACTATGGACAGGGCTGGCTCAAGACTTGCTGCCTGGGTCCGAGAATGAAATGACGCCCCCTTCCCCCCAACTTCTACCTATTTAAAGGCATACTAAACCCAAACTTTCATGATTCAGATAGAGCATGCAATTTTAAGCAACTTTGTATTTTAATCCTATTATCAATTTGTATTCGTTCTCTTACTATCTTTATTTGAAAAAGCAGGAATCTAAGCTAAGGAACAGGCCCATTTTTGGTTCAGCACCCTTTATAGCGCTTGCTGATTGGTGGCTACCAGGTTCTGAACCAAAAATGGGCTGGCTCCTAAGCTTACATTCTTGCTTTTCAAATAAAGATAGCAAGAGAGCGAATAAAAATTGATAATAGGAGTAAATTAGAAAGTTGCTTAAAATTGCATGCTCTATCTGAATCATCAAAGAAAAAAAAATTGAGTTTCGTATCCTTTTAACTCTAAACACTTACAAATACAGTTATATTCTCTCTCTTTCTCACTCTCTCTCTCATATATATTTACAATCATACACAAATACTCTCTCTCACACAGACAGTTATACACTCTCACACAGAGATACAGTGATATACTCTCACTCATGGACACACAGATTTAAACTCACACATACAGACATATATCCTCCATCCCTGCACACACCAAAAACACAGTTTATACACTCTCAAACACAGATATACACTTTTCCTACACACATACGGCTAGATTTAGAGTTTTGTCAGTAAGGACCCGCGTAGCTAACGCCGGCTTTTTTCTGGCCGCACCATAAAAATAACTCTGGTATTGAGAGTCCACATAAAGGCTGCGTTAGGCTCCAAAAAAGGAGCGTAGAGCATATTTAACGCAGCTTCAACTCTCGATACCAGAGTTGCTTACGCAAGCGGCCAGCCTCAAAAACGTGCTCGTGCACGATTCCCCCATAGGAAACAATGGAGCTGTTTGAGCTGAAAAAAAACCTAACACCTGCAAAAAAGCCGCGTTCAGCTCCTAACGCAGCCCCATTGTTTGCTATGCGTAAACACTTCCTACGTCTGCACCTAACACTCTAACATGTACCCCGAGTCTAAACACCCCTAACCTTACACTTATTAACCCCTATTCTGCCGCCCCCGCTATCGCTGACCCCTGCATATTATTATTAACCCCTAATCTACCGCTCCGGACACCGTCGCTACTTACATTATCTCTATGTACCCCTAATCTGCTGCCCTAACATCGCCGACCCCTATATTATATTTATTAACCCCTAATCTGCCCCCCACAACGTCGCCTCCACCTGCCTACACTTATTAACCCCTAATCTGCCGAGCGGACCTGAGCGCTACTATAATAAAGTTATTAACCCCTAATCCGCCTCACTAACCCTATAATAAATAGTATTAACCCCTAATCTGCCCTCCCTAACATCGCCGACACCTAACTTCAATTATTAACCCCTAATCTGCCGACCGGAGCTCACCGCTATTCTAATAAATGTATTAACCCCTAAAGCTAAGTCTAACCCTAACACCCCCCTAAGTTAAATATAATTTACATCTAACGAAATTAATTAACTCTTATTAAATAAATTATTCCTATTTAAAGCTAAATACTTACCTGTAAAATAAATCCTAATATAGCTACAATATAAATTATAATTACATTGTAGCTATTTTAGGATTAATATTTATTTTACAGGCAACTTTGTAATTATTTTAACCAGGTACAATAGCTATTAAATAGTTAAGAACTATTTAATAGTTACTTAGTTAAAATAATTACAAAATTACCTGTCAAATAAATCCTAAAATAAGTTACAATTAAACCTAACACTATACTATCATTAAATTAATTAAATAAAATACCTACAATTACCTACAATTAAACCTAACACTACACTATCAATAAATTAATTAAATACAATACCTACAATTACCTACAATTAAACCTAACACTACACTATCAATACATTAATTAAATACAAAACCTACACATAACTACAATGAAATAAACTAACTAAAGTACAAAAAATAAAAAAGAACTAAGTTACAAAAAATAAAAAAAATATCTACAAACATAAGAAAAATATTACAACAATTTTAAACTAATTACACCTACTCTAAGCCCCCTAATAAAACAACAAAGCCAACCAAAATAAAAAATGCCCTACCCTATTCTAAATGACTAAAGTTAAAAGCTCTTTTACCTTACCAGCCCTGAACAGGGCCCTTTGCGGGGCATGCCACAAGAAGTTCAGCTCTTTTGCCTGTAAAAAAAACATACAATACCCCCCCCCCAACATTACAACCCACCACCCACATACCCCTAATCTAACCCAAACCCCCCTTAAATAAACCTAACACTAAGCCTTTGAAGATCTTCCTACCTTGTCTTCACCATACCAGGTTCACCGATCGGTCCTGAAGAGCTCCTCCGATGTCCTGATCCAAGCCCAAGCGGGGGGCTGAAGATGTCCATGATCCGGTAGAAGTCTTCATCCAAGCGGGGCAAAAGAGGTCTTCCATCCGATTGAAGTCTTCATCCAAGCGGGGCAGAAGAGGTCTTCCATCCGATTGAAGTCTTCATCCAGGCGGCATCTTCTATCGACATCCATCTGGAACGGAGCGGCAGCATCCTGAAGACCTCCGACGGAATCAGCCAATCAGATTTAGCTCGCATTCTATTGGCTGATCGGAACAGCCAATAGAATGCGAGCTCAATCTGATTGGCTGATTGGATCAGCCAATCGGATTGAACTTGATTCTGATTGGCTGATTCCATCAGCCAATCAGAATATTCCTACCTTAATTCCGATTGGCTGATAGAATCCTATCAGCCAATCGGAATTTGAGGGACGCCATCTTGGATGACGTCATTTAAAGGAACCGTCATTCGTCGTTCAGTCGTCGGCCAGGATGGATGTTCCGCGTCGGAGGTCTTCAGGATGCTGCCGCTCCGTTCCAGATGGATGTCGATAGAAGATGCCGCCTGGATGAAGACTTCAATCGGATGGAAGACCTCTTCTGCCCCGCTTGGATGAAGACTTCAATTGGATGGAAGACCTCTTCTGCCCCGCTTGGATGAAGACTTCTACCGGATCATGGACATCTTCAGCCCCCCGCTTGGGCTTGGATCAGGACATCGGTGGAGCTCTTCAGGACCGATCGGTGAACCTGGTATGGTGAAGACAAGGTAGGAAGATCTTCAGGGGCTTAGTGTTATGTTTATTTAAGGGGGTTTGGGTTAGATTAGGGGTATGTGGGTGGTGGGTTGTAATGTTGGGGGGGGGGGTATTGTATGTTTTTTTTACAGGCAAAAGAGCTGAACTTCTTGGGGCATGCCCCGCAAAGGGCCCTGTTCAGGGCTGGTAAGCTAAAAGAGCTTTTAACTTTAGTAATTTAGAATAGGGTAGGGCATTTTTTATTTTGGGGGGCTTTGTTGTTTTATTAGGGGGCTTAGAGTAGGTGTAATTAGTTTAAAATTGTTGTAATATTTTTCTTATGTTTGTAGATATTTTTTTATTTTTTGTAACTTAGTTCTTTTTTATTTTTTGTACTTTAGTTAGTTTATTTCATTGTAGTTATGTGTAGGTTTTGTATTTAATTAATGTAATGATAGTGTAGTGTTAGGTTTAATTGTAGGTAATTGTAGGTATTGTATTTAATTAATTTATTGATAGTGTAGTGTTAGGTTTAATTGTAGGTAATTGTAGGTATTTTATTTAATTAATTTAATGATAGTATAGTGTTAGGTTTAATTGTAACTTAGGTTAGGATTTATTTGACAGGTAATTTTGTAATTATTTTAACTAGGTAACTATTAAATAGTTCTTAACTATTTAATAGCTATTGTACCTGGTTAAAATAATTACAAAGTTGCCTGTAAAATAAATATTAATCCTAAAATAGCTACAATATAATTATAATTTATATTGTAGCTATATTAGGATTTATTTTACAGGTAAGTATTTAGCTTTAAATAGGAATAATTTATTAAATAAGAGTTAATTAATTTCGTTAGATGTCAATTATATTTAATTTAGGATGGTGTTAGTGTTAGGGTTAGACTTAGCTTTAGGGGTTAATACATTTATTAGAATAGCGGTGAGCTCCGGTCGGCAGATTAGGGGTTAATAATTGAAGTTAGGTGTCGGCGATGTTAGGGAGGGCAGATTAGGGGTTAATACTATTTATTATAGGGTTAGTGAGGCGGATTAGGGGTTAATAACTTTATTATAGTAGCGCTCAGGTCCGCTCGGCAGATTAGGGGTTAATAAGTGTAGGCAGGTGGAGGCGACGTTGTGGGGTGCAGATTAGGGGTTAATAAATATAATATAGGGGTCGGCGGTGTTAGGGGCAGCAGATTAGGGGTACATAAGGATAACGTAGGTGGCGGCGCTTTGCGGTCAGCAGATTAGGGTTTAATAAGTGTAGGTAGCTGGCGGCGACGTTGTGGGGGGCAGGTTAGGGGTTACTAAATATAATATAGGGGTCGGCGGTGTTAGGGGCAGCAGATTAGGGGTACATAAGGATAACGTAGTTGGCGGTTGGCAGATTAGGGGTTAAAAAAGTTTAATCGAGTGTCGGCGATGTGGGGGGACCTCGGTTTAGGGGTGCATAGGTAGTTTATGGGTGTTAGTGTACTTTAGAGTACAGTAGTTAAGAGCTTTATGAACCGGCGTTAGCCCAGAAAGCTCTTAACAACTGACTTTTTTCCTGCGGCTGGAGTTTTGTCGTTAGATTTCTAACGCTCACTTCAGACACGACTCTAAATACCGGAGTTAGAAAGATCCCATTGAAAAGATAGGATACGCAATTTACGTAAGGGGATCTGCGGTATGGAAAAGTCGCGGCTGAAAAGTGAGCGTTAGACCCTTTTTTGAGTGACTCCAAATACCAGAGTTAGCCTAAAACCAGCGTTAGGAGCCTCTAACGCTGGTTTTCACGGCTAACGCCAAACTCCAAATCTAGGCCATAGACAGGTACATTTGAGATAACTCTATTTATGCACTGTTTTTGCTAACTTTAGCACTTACAGGATTTTTCAACTAAATAATAAAATGATATATATATATATATATATATATATATATATAAATATATATATATATACAGTATATGTTATGTAACAATCAATGTTTATGTGTTTGCTCTGTATATACTGTACAATTCCTAACAAACTCAGCCAGTGAATTACATACTGATTTGCCTTTGAGTTTATTTGAAAACATACCTGTTTATTTTTAGTAAGAAGGATCAAACTTGATCCAGATGTGCTTGTGTATGAGAATTAGATCGGTTAAACCCAGATGTATTTGTGCATATTGCGTGTGTGATATAATTTAAAAAACAAACAAAACATTTTTAATAAAAATAGTAAATTCAGATATATTTAAGGTAAAATATATAGATTTAACAGGATACAGGTTTTTATGTTACATTTACATTTATATACTCAAAGCACAACTAAATACCACGAGGCCCATTTAATAACGTGCGAGCGGACATGATCCAAAATTGCAGATCATGTCCGCTGCACATCGATAAATGCTGACAGCATATGCTGTCAGCATTTATCATTGCAACAGCAGTTCTTGTAAACTGTTCGTGCAACGCCGCCCCCTGCAGATTTGCAGCCAATCGACCGCTAGCAGGGGGTGTCAATCAACCCGATCGTATTGGATCGGGTTGATTTCCGGCGATGTCTGTCTGCCGCCTCAGAGAAGCTTGATAAATAGGCCCCCATGTCACAGATGCCAATTAGATGAGGCTGTTATATGGCTCTAAGTCTATAAGCTCATATGAGACTAGTATTCTGTGTCTTGGAGAACTGTTAAAGGTATGCATGGTATGTGAGCACTGCGGTTGCACAGTAAATGCTCATAAACAAAGCAGGCATAAACAAAAGGATCACTTAATCAATCATGTAAGCACTCACATTAAACATGTTTATGGTTCTCTGATGCATCCGATCTACAGCTACACTAATCGTTCTGGGGGGGATAAAGGGCAACAAATGCTGGGACGGAAAGATTTATAGGGGCACTTCCTGTTACTGGAACTTCTCTCAATGCTCAGCTGCAAAATAAAACCCCCACTGACTACATGTTCTTCTATGCAGGTTTTCTTAGAGAGAACTGTGCTGTTTGGGTGTTAGTGAAGTACCGAGTCCATGCTGACTAATGAATCCATGCACTCGTGCTGGCTCTGCGCTGCCAGCTTTAAGCATAGGAGGAGACAGAGGCACAGGGGTGGTCTGGCAAGCTATGACAGTGAAAGACTCACTGAAGTGTCGCCCCCTGTCAAGTGCCGCCTGGGTTTGTTGGACCCTGTTTGTCCCATGGTTAAGCCGGCTCTGACTACGGGCTAGATTACGAGTGGAGCGCTCTCTTTTGCGTGCAAGCCTTATCGGGTTTTTTATGGCCATTTGCGTGCAAGTTCAATTCCCCTCGTATTACAAGTTGATGAAATGAGAACAACTGATCGATTTATGCTGGCATGATTGCCACAAACTCAGAGCGTTGGTTAACTGTTACGCTCAAATAAAAAGTGTCACACACCACATCAAAAATACATTTAAAAGTACAGTTACACTTATAATAACGCTATCTAATAAAAATGATTTAAAAAAATTGCATTAAATAGTTATAAAGGCTATAAAAAAGGACTATCAAGGCTCTAACATAGAGATTCACACTTATACATGTCTAAATATGTGTATCTATCTATCTATCTATCTATCTATCTATCTATCTATCTATCTATCTATCTATCTATATATGTGCATATAAATTTATGTATTTATGTGTATTTATGTATTTACAGGCATATATACACATATAAACATATATATATATATATATATATTTATATATATATATATATATATATATATATAAGTGCATTGTGACTTTGCAGTCAAGTAGATGAACATATGAAAAATCATATTTATACAATATGCATATTTAATAAAGTGTTGTACTGTGTATTTACTGTAAATGTTTCACATTCCAATGTTCTGCACATAGCAGAATATGTTCTATGTATTTTTAAATAGATATTCCTATATATATCTGTATATTTCTATACCTTTATATAATCATGTATAAATATATATATTTGTGCAAAAATACACACACACACACACACACACATGTCAATATCTCTTTAAAAATAAATTGAACATATTCTGCTATGTGCAGAGTATTGGATTATGAAATATGCAATACTATCTTCTTATCTTGTGCTTTTAAATAACCACAATTGTGTTCGCGTGACTTGTGTGTCTATTGGGGAATACGATTTTACATTTGCGACTTCTCAAAGTCATGAACGCGAGAGCGCAAACATTTTATTTTCTACTTGTAATACGAATCTCAGAGTGAAAAAAATTACTTCTAGCTGTTTTAACGCTCTAACGCAAGCGCAAACTATTGCTCCACTTGTAATCTGGCCCTATATGTGAGGTTGTGCTAAATTTCTCTCCTCTTAGATTTCTTTGGGATGAGCTACAAAACCGGCTATCAATCAAGCACTAAAGTGACGTCTAAGTGGGCTAAATTGAAGGTGTACTGAGAAATAATTTAAATTGCTTTGTTCTTCTCACAGTAGAAAATGTTATAAATATATACAGTATATGTGTGTATATATATATATATATATATATATATATATATATATATATATTTATTTAAATGTATATCTAGATGAATATTTATATAAGATACGTTAAAATTAATTTCATCATTGCACTGAAAAGTAGATTTCTGGATATATTTTTTTTCTTAATTTGAGTAACTTAAAAATTAAACAAACAAACACAGTCATGTGAAAAAGAAAGTACACCCTCTTTAAATTCTATCGCCTAGATTTAGAGTTGGGCGGTAGCCGTGAAAACCAGCGTTAGAGGCTCCTAACGCTGGTTTTTACCGCCCGCTGGTATTTAGAGTCAGTCAGGAAAGGGTCTAACGCTCACTTTCCAGCCGCGACTTTTCCATACCGCAGATCCCCCTACGCCATTTGCGTATCCTATCTTTTCAATGGGATCTTTCTAACGCCGGTATTTAGAGTCGTGGCTGAAGTGAGCGTTAGAAATCTAACGACCAAACTCCAGCCGCAGAAAAAAGTCAGTAGTTAAGAGCTTTTTGGGCTAACGCCGGTTCATAAAGCTCTTAACTACTATGCTCTACAGTACACTAAGACCCATAAACTACCTATGTACCCCTAAACCGAGGCCCCCCCACATCGCCGCCACTCGATTAATTTTTTTTAACCCCTAATCTGCCGACCGCCACCTACGTTATACTTATGTACCCCTAATCTGCTGCCCCTTACACCGCCGACCCCTATATTATATTTATTAACCTCTAATCTGCCCCCCACAACGTCGCCGCCAGCTACCTACAATAATTAACCCCTAATCTGCTGAGCAGACCGCATCGCTACTATAATAAAGTTATTAACCCCTAATCCGCCTCACTCCCGCCTCAATAACCCTATAATAAATAGTATTAACCCCTAATCTGCCCTCCCTAACATCGCCGACACCTAACTTCAAACATTAACCCCTAATCTGCCGACCGGAGCTCACCGCTATTCTAATAAATTTTTTAACCCCTAAAGCTAAGTCTAACCCTAACACTAACACCCCCCTAAGTTAAATATAATTTAAATCTAACAAAATAAATTAACTCTTATTATATAAATGATTCCTATTTAAAGCTAAATACTTACCTGTAAAATAAACCCTAATATAGCTACAATATAAATAATAATTATATTGTAGCTATTTTAGGATTAATATTTATTTTACAGGCAACTTTGTATTTATTTTAATCAGGTACAATAGCTATTAAATAGTTAAGAACTATTTAATAGTTACCTAGTTAAAATAATTAAAAAATTACCTGTAAAATAAATCCTAACCTAAGTTACAATTAAACCTAACACTACACTATCAATAAATTAATTAAATAAAATACCTACAATTACCTACAATTAAACCTAACACTACACTATCAATACATTAATTAAATACAATATCTACAAATAAATACATTTAAATAAACTAACTAAAGTACAAAAAATAAAAAAGAACTAAGTTACAAAAAATAAAAAAATATTTACAAACATAAGAAAAATCTTACAACAATTTTAAACTAATTACACCTACTCTAAGCCCCCTAATAAAATAACAAAGCCCCCCAAAATAAAAAAATGCCCTACCCTATTCTAAATTAAAAAAGTTCAAAGCTCTTTTACCTTAACAGCCCTTAAAAGGACCTTTTGTGGGGCATGCCCCAAAGAATTCAGCTCTTTTGCCTGTAAAAAAAACACATACAATACCCCCCCAACATTAAAACCCACCACCCACATACCCCTAATCTAACCCAAACCCCCCTTAAATAAACCTAACACTAAGCCCCTGAAGATCTTCCTACCTTATCTTCACCTCGCCTGGTATCACACCGATCCAATTGGAACAGCCAATAGAATGCAAGCTCAATCTGATTGGCTGATTGGATCAGCCAATCAGATTGAACTTGATTCTGATTGGCTGATTCCATCAGCCAATCAAAATTTCCTACCTTAATTCCGATTGGCTGATAGAATCCTATCAGCCAATCGGAATTTGAGGGACGCCATCTTGGATGACGTCCCTTAAAGGAACCTTCATTCTTCAGTTGGACGTCGGAAGAAGATTAATCCGTGCTGGAGGTCTTCACGATGGAGCCGTTCCTCATCGGATGAAGATAGAAGATGCCGCTTGGATCAAGATGGTTGCCGGTCCGGATCGCCTCTTCTTCCCGGATAGGATGAAGACTTTGGAGCCTCTTCTGGACCTCTTCAGCCGCCGGATTATGGATCGCCAGCCCCCGCTTGGGCTTGGATGAAGATTTTGGAGCCAGGACGGATCGGTGTGATACCCGGCGAGGTGAAGATAAGGTAGGAAGATCTTCAGGGGCTTAGTGTTAGGTTTATTTAAGGGGGCTTTGGGTTAGATTAGGGGTATGTGGGTGGTGGGTTTTAATGTTGGGGGGGGTATTGTATGTGTTTTTTTTACAGGCAAAAGAGCTGAATTCTTTGGGGCATGCCCCACAAAAGGTCCTTTTCAGGGCTGGTAAGGTAAAAGATCTTTGAACTTTTGTAATTTAGAATAAGGTAGTGCATTTTTTTATTTTGGGGTCTTTGTTATTTTATTAGGGGGCTTAGAGTAGGTGTAATTAGTTTAAAATTGTTGTAATTTTTTTCTAATGTTTGTAAATATTTTTTTATTTTTTGTAACAGTTCTTTTTTATTTTTTGTACTTTAGTTAGTTTATTTAATTGTATTTATTTGTAGGAATTGTATTTAATTTATTTATTGATAGTGTAGTGTTAGGTTTAATTGTAGATAATTGTAGGTATTTTATTTAATTAATTTATTGATAGTGTAGTGTTAGGTTTAATTGTAACTTACGTTAGGAATTTTTTTACAGGTAATTTTGTTATTATTTTAACTAGGTAACTATTAAATAGTTATTAACTATTTAATAGCTATTGTACCTGGTTAAAATAATTAAAAAGTTGCCTGTAAAATAAATATTAATCCTAAAATAGCTACACTATAATTATAATTTATATTGTCGCTATATTAGGGTTTATTTTACAGGTAAGTATTTAGCTTTAAATAGGAATAAGTTATTTAATAAGAGTTCATTTATTTCGTTAGAATAAAATTATATTTAACTTAGGGGGGTGTTAGGTTTAGGGTTAGAATTAGCTTTAGGGGTTAAAAAATTTATTAGAGTAGCGGTGAGCTCCAATCGGCAGATTAGGGGTTAATACTTGAAGTTAGGTGTCGGCAATGTTAGGGAGGGCAGATTAGGGGTTAATACTATTTCGTATAGGGTTATTGAGGCGGGAGAGAGGCGGATTAGGGGTTAATACATTTATTATAGTAGCGCTCAGGTCCGGTCGGCAGATTAGGGGTTAATAAGTGTAGTTAGGTGGAGGCGACGTTGGGGGCGGCAGATTAGGGATTAATAAATATAATATAGGGGTCGGCAATGTTAGGGCAGCAGATTAGGGGTACATAGGGATAATGTAGGTGGCGGGGGTGTACGGAGCGGCAGATTAGGGGTTAAAAATAATATGCAGGGGTCAGCGATAGCGGGGGGCGGCAGATTAGGGGTTAATAAGTGTAAGGTTAGGGGTGTTTAGACTCGGGGTACATGTTAGAGTGTTAGGTGCAGACGTAGGAAGTGTTTCCCCATAGGAAACAATGGGGCTGCGTTAGGAGCTGAACGCGGCTTTTTTACAGGTGTTAGGTTTTTTTTCAGCTCAAACTGCCCCATTGTTTCCTATGGGGGAATCGTGCACGAGCACGTTTTTTAAGCTGGCCGCGTCCGTAAGCACCGCTGGTATCGAGAGTTGCAGTGGCGTTAAATTATGCTCTACGCTGCCTTTTTGGAGCCTAACGCACTGAAAACCCAGCTATTCTGTGAACTCTAAATACCAGCGGTATTTAAAAGGTGCGGGGGGAAAAAAGCACGCGTAGCTAACGCACCCCTTTGGCCGCAAAACTCTAAATCTAGGCTTATGTTTTTTATGTATCAGGGCATAAAAATCATCTGGTCCTTAGCTGATTTTAAAATTAGGTAAATACAACCTCAGATTAACAACAACACATGAGATATTACACCATTTCATTATTTATTTAACAAAAATTAAGCCAAAATAGAGAAGCCATGTCTGAAAAACTAAATACACCATATGATTCAATAGCTTGTAGAACCACCTTTTAGCAGCAATAACGGGAAATAATAGTTTTCTGTATGACTTTATCAGTCTCTCACGTCGTCATAAAGACATTTTGGCCCACTCTTCTTTACAATGTTGCTTCAGTTCATTGAGGTTTGTGGGCATTCATTTATGTACAGCTTTCTTAAGGTCCTGCCGCAGCATTTAAATCGGGTTGAGTTCTGGACTTTGAATGGGCCATTGCAACACATTAATTCTATTATTTTTCAACCATTCTGTTGTATTTTTGCTGGTGTTCTTGGGATCATTTTCCTGTTGCATGACCCAATTTCGGCCAAGCTTTAGCTGTCAGACAGATGGCCTCACAGTTGACTTTAGAATACTTTGGTATACAGAGGAGTTCATGGTTGACCCAAATCATTTTACCCCTCCACCACTGTGCATGACAGTTGGTATGAGGTGTTTGTGTTGATATGCTGTGTTTGGATTTTGCCAAACATGGCACTGTGCCTTATAGCCAAACATCTTCAATTCGGTCTTGTCTGTCCAAAGGACATTGTTTCAGAAGCCTTTTGTTTTGCAAACCTAAGCCATGCTGCCATGTTCTTTTTAGAAAACCCTTCCATACAAACCATACTTGTTCAGTGTTTTTATAATTGCACTGTCATGAACTTTAACATTTAACATGCTAACTGAGTCCTGTAGAGTCTGAAAAGTAACTCTTGTGTTTTTTGCAATTTCTCTGAGCATTGCACATTCTGACCTTGGGGTGAATTTGATGGGACACCCACTCCTGGGAAGAGTGATAACTGTCTTGAATGTTTTCTGCTTGTGAATAATCTTTCTCACTATCTCACTATAGAACGATGGACATTACATTTTTTTTGGAAATGGCCTTATAACCCTTCCCAGATTGATGGGCAGCAGAAATTGCTTATCTAAGATCGTTGCTGATATCTTTCCACCTTGACATTATGTTAACACACACCTGAATGCTCCAGACCAGAGGTGGAAATACAAAACAAAAAAACACTTCAGCGCTTAGTCGACAAACTAAATATAAATCAGGTACAGATTTTTATGTGTCCATATGTATATAGATAATCCACAATTATAAATGCAAATAAAAAACAGTATGAACAATAATAACTAAAATGCTCCCCAGGACATGAATGTCTCTCAATAGATAAATTCCAAAATTGTCCTTGATTGTATGTTTAAAAGAAAGAAAACAGTATCTTAATTGCAAAGTGTAACATAACACAATAAAGAGAAATGATATTAGAACAATTGTTTCTCCACTTTTTAAGTTCAGTAAACAGAATCCAACAGTGCTGCTCCCTTTGAACCATGCTTTCTTCACACGGCTTGGAAATCCAGGTAGTACTTGTAAAGAGAAAACAGAGCGCAAAGAGGATTCAAGTGCAGGTTTATTGGCAACAGATACAAGCAAATAAAAATGTACTTACACAAAGTGCATAGTTAAAACACATAGGCCTAGATTTGGAGTTTGGTGGTAGCCGTGAAAACCAGCGTTAGAGGCTCCTAACGCTGGTTTTAGGCTACCGCCGGTATTTGGAGTCAGTCAAAAAAGGGTCTAACGCTCACTTTTCAGCCGCGACTTTTCCATACCGCAGATCCCCTTACGTCATTTGCGTGTCCTATCTTTTCAATGGGATCTTTCTAACTCCGGTATTTAGAGTCGTGGCTGAAGTGAGCGTTAGAAATCTAACGACAAAACTCCAGCCGCAGAAAAAAGTCAGTAGTTAAGTGCTTTCTGGGCTAACGCCGGTTCATAAAGCTCTTAACTACTGTGCTCTAAAGTACACTAACACCCATAAACTACCTATGTACCCCTAAACCGAGCCCCCCCCCACATCGCCGCCACTCGATTACATTTTTTAACCCCTAATCTGCCGACCGCCACCTACGTTATACTTATGTACCCCTAATCTGCTGCCCCTAACACCGCCGACCTCTATATTATATTTATTAACCCCTAACCTGCCCCCCACAACGTCGCAGCCAGCTACCTACAATAATTAACCCCTAATCTGCCGACCGCAAAGAGCCGCCACCTACGTTATCCTTATGTACCCCTAATCTGCTGCCCCTAACACCGCCGACCCCTATATTATATTTATTAACCCCTAATCTGCCCCCCACAACGTCGCCTCCACTTATTAACCCCTAATCTGCCGAGCGGACCTGAGCGCTACTATAATAAAGTTATTAACCCCTAATCCGCCTTACTAACCCTATAATAAATAGTATTAACCTTTAATCTGCCCTCCCTAACATCGCCGACACCTAACTTCAAACATTAACCCCTAATCTGCCGACTGGAGCACACCGCTATTCTAATAAATGTATTAACCCCTAAAGCTAAGTCTAACCCTAACACTAACACCCCCCTAAATTAAATATAATTTTAATCTAACGAAATTAATGAACTCTTATTAAATAAATTATTCCTATTTAAAGCTAAATACTTACCTGTAAAATAAATCCTAATATAGCTACAATATAAATTATATTTATATTATAGCTATTTTAGGATTAATATTTATTTTACAGGTAACTTTGTATTTATTTTAACCATGTACAATAGCTATTAAATAGTTAAGAACTATTTAATAGCTAAAATAGTTCAAATAATTACAAATTTACCTGTAAAATAAATCCTAACCTAAGTTACAATTAAACCTAACACTACACTATCAATAAATAAATTAAATAAAATACCTATAATTATCTACAATTAAACTTAACACTACACTATCAATAAATAAATTAAATACAATTCCTACAAATAAATACAATGAAATAAACTAACTAAAGTACAAAAAATAAAAAAGAACTAAGTTACAAAAAATAAAAAAATATTTACAAACATTAGAAATATATTACAACAATTTTAAACTAATTACACCTACTCTAAGCCCCCTAATAAAATAACAAAGCCCCCCCAAAATAAAAAAAATGCCCTACCCTATTCTAAATTACTAAAGTTCAAAGCTCTTTTACCTTACCAGCCCTGAACAGGGCCCTTTGTGGGGCATGCCCCAAGAAGTTCAGCTCTTTTGCCTGTAAAAAAAAAACATACAATACCCCCCCCCCAACATTACAACCCACCACCCACATACCCCTAATCTAACCTAAACCCCCCTTAAATAAACCTAACACTAAGCCCCTGAAGATCTCCCTACCTTGAGTCGTCTTCACCCAGCCGAGCCAAATTCTTCATCCAAGCGGAGCAAGAAGAGGTCCTCCATCCGGTAGAAGTCTTCATCCAAGCGGGGCAGAAGAGGTCTTCCATCCGATTGAAGTGTTCATCTAAGCGGCATCTTCTGTCGTCATCCATCCGGAGAGGAGCGGCAGCATCCTGAAGACCTCCGACGCGGAACATCCATCCTGGCCGACGACTGAACAACGAATGACGGTTCCTTTAAATGACGTCATCCAAGATGGCGCCCCTCGAATTCCGATTGGCTGATAGGATTCTATCAGCCAATCGGAATTAAGGTAGGAATATTCTGATTGGCTGAGTCAGCCAATCAGAATCAAGTTCAATCCGATTGGCTGATCCAATCAGCCAATCAGATTGAGCTTGCATTCTATTGGCTGTTCCGATCCACAATTGTTCACGAACGGGCGAACCGCCATAGACTTCAATAGGCAGGCGAACTTTAAAACCCACAGGGACTCTTTCTGGCCACAATAGTGATGGAGAAGTTGTTTCAAGGGGACTAACACCTGGACTGTGGCATGCCGGAGGGGGATCCATGGCGAAACTCCCATGGAAAATTACATAGTTGATGCAGAGTCTGGTTTTAATCCATAAAGGGCATAAATCACCTAACATTCCTAAAGTGTTTGGAATAACGTGCTTTAAAACATCAGGTATGATGTTGTATCGATCAGGTAGTGTAAGGGTTAGGCCCGCTTCACAGTGACAGACCAAACTCCCTTTTTAACGCACCGCAAACAACCGCAAACAGTCCATTTACACAACCGCAAACTCCCCATTTGCACAAGGTTGGATACCAAGCTAGCCATGTCCTGTTCCTTGTCCTCACTGATGTCATTGAAGGTCTCTTCCTCCACCCAGCCACGTACAACACCAAGGGTCCCTGAAAGGTGACAACAAGCCCCCTGGGACGCCTGCTGTGTTTGGTCTTCCACCTCCTCAAAGATACCTTCCTCCTCTGACTCCTCTTATTCAGACTCCTCTCTCTGCGTTGCCTCTCTCTGCATTATTATAAGGTGTGTTAAGTAGTACTATTCCTATCAGTTTAATCCCTGTTATATCCCCTATCAGGGGACGTGTATATGGCATGGATTTTAGGAACCGGGAGATGGAAAAAGATGCTTGGTCGGTCCTCCTACTTCAAATTTGGGGCACTGCGCATGCAATCTAATGTGCCACCAGATAGGAGTGGTGTGTTAAGTAGTACTATTCTTATCAGTTTAATCCCTGTTACGTCCCCTATTAGGGGACGTGTATATGGCATGGATTTTAGGAACCGGGAGATGGAAAAAGATGCTTGGTCGGTCCTCCTACTTCAAATTTGGGGCACTGCGCGTGCAATCTAATGTGCCACCAGATAGGAGTGGTGTGTTAAGTAGTACTATTCTTATCAGTTTAATCCCTGTTACGTCCCCTATCAGGGGACGTGTATATGGCATCGATTTTAGGAACCGGGAGATGGAAAAAGATGCTTGGTCGGACCTTCTACTTCAAATTTGGGGCACTGCGCGTGCAATCTAATGTGCCACTATATAGGAGTGGTGTGTTAAGTAGTACTATTCCTATCAGTTTAATCCCTTTTATGTGCCTTTTTTTGGTTTGCTTTTTGAAGCCACAGTGCAGCACCAGAGGCCAGAAAAATTAGGCATGTACACATGCCTGAAAAATTAGGTATTGTTGCAGCCGCCGCTGTAGCAGCGGCCAGAAAAATTGATGTTTGTTTCCCAGGCAGAAAGTGCCCTAAAACATTGCGGCTTGAACCCTAGTTGGTGGCGGATAAGTCACGCAAGTCATCCGGCATTCAGAGATAAAATACAGCAGCGTGTGGACTATTTTTAGCCCAAGGCAGCTCATCTCATCAGGCCATTTTTAGTCAAATGTATCGCCCACTGTCAGTCCCTTCGGGATCCATCCCTCATTCATCTTAATAAAGGTGAGGTAATCTAGACTTTTTTGACCTAGGCGACTTCTCTTCTCAGTGACAATACCTTCTGCTTCACTGAAGGTCTTTTCTGACAGGACACTGGAAGCGGGGCAGGCCAGAAGTTCTCCATCAGCAGCACGTCTTTAAAGCATCCTGTCCTTGCCGGCGTGGTCGTGGGAGGAGGAGGATTACTTTCACCTCTTTCCCTGTTAGATTCCCATTGTGCTGTGACATCACCCTTATACGCTGTGTAAAGCATACTTTTTAATTTATTTTGGAACTGCTGCATCCTTTCCAACTTGCGGTAATTCGGTAACATTTCAGGCACTTTATGCTTATACCAGGGGTCTAGTAGCGTGGACACCCAGTACAGGTTGTTCTCCTTCAGCCTTTTTATACGAGGGTCCCTCAACAGGCACGACAGCATGAAAGACCCCATTTGCACAAGGTTGGATGCCGAGCTACTCATGTCCCGTTCCTCGTCCTCAGTGATCTCACTGAAGGTATCTTCTTCCCCCCAGCCACGTACAACACCACGGGTACCAGATAGGTGACAATGAGCACCCTGGGATGCCTGTTGTGGTTGGTCTTCCTCCTCCTCCTCAAAGCCACATTCCTCCTCTGACTCCTCTTCCTCACAATCCTCTTCCAGCATTGCCGCAGGTCCAGCAAGCAATGCTGATAAGGCTGTATCTGGTGGTGATGGTGACCACAACTCTTCCTCTTCACGCTCATCTACGGCCTGATCCAGCACTCTTCGCAGGGCACGCTCCAGGAAGAAAACAAATGGTATCATCGCTGATGGTGCCTTTGGTGCGACTGACTAGGTTTGTCACCTCCTCAAAAGGACGCATGAGCCTACAGGCATTGCGCATGAGCGTCCAGTAACGTGGCAAAAAAATTCCCAGCTCCGCAGAGGCTGTCCTAGCACCACGGTCATACAAATAGTCGTTAACAGCTTTTTCTTGTTGGATCAGGCAGTCGAACATTAGGAGTGTTGAATTCCAATGTGTCGGGCTGTCGCAAATCAAGCACCTCACTGGCATGTTGTTTCGCCGCTGGCTATCTGAAAAATGCGCCATGGCCATGTAGGAATGCCTGAAATGGCCACACACCTTCCTGGCCTGCTTCAGGACGTCCTGTAAGCCTGGGTACTTATGCACAAAGCGTTGTAAGATCAGATTACACACATGTGCCATCTTGCCCAAATTCAATGCCGCCACCAAATTTCTTCCGTTGTCACAAACCACTTTGCCGATCTCCAGTTGGTGCGGAGTCAGCCACTGATCCACCTGTGCGTTCAGGGCGGACAGGAGTGCTGGTCCAGTGTGACCCTCTGCTTTCAGGCAAGTCAACCCCAAGATGGCGTGACACTGCCGTATCCGGGATGTGGAATAGTACCTGGGGAGCTGGGTGGGTGCCGTTGATGTGGAGCAAGACGCAGCAGCAGAAGAGGACTCAGCCGAGGAGGTTATGGAAGAGGATGGAGTAGGAGGAGTAGAGGAGGTGGCAACAGGCCTGCCTAGAAGTCGTGGCTGTGTCACCAACTCCTCTGCAGAGCCACGCATTCCATGCTTGGCAGCCGTCAGCAGGTTTACCCAATGCGCAGTGTAGGTGATATACCTGCCCTGACCATGCTTTTGACGTGGCTGAAGATGCTGGACAAGGAGGAGGATAGCGGCTTTGAGTTTGTGTGCTGCTTGTACTCATGTGTTGATCCCATAGGCATTTGTGATGTGCGATCATGTGCCTTCGCAAAGCAGTTGTACCTAGGTGGGTGTTGGACTTCCCACGACTCAGTTTCTTTTGGCACAGGTTGCAAATGGCATCGCTGTTATCAGAGGCAGACACACAAAAAAATGCCACACTGCTGAGCTCTGCAATGACGGCATTCTGGTGGTGGCAACAGCATGCGTTGATTGGCGTGCTGTCTGGCTGACCCCGGGTGCCGATACATGCTGTCTGACTGTGCCACTAGCTCCTTGTGACGACCTCCCCCTGCTTCCAATTCATCTCCTCCTCCTCTCTGTCTCCCCATCTGAACTTTCCCCCTCTTCTCTTCTAGCAAGCACCCACGTGACATCCACGGACGCATCGTCATCATCAACCTCTTCACTTGTATCTGACAACTCAGCAAAGGAAGCAGCAGCTGGTACAACATCATCATCATCACACCGTACGTCCATGTGTGTAATGCTGCCTGACTGAGACATATCCCTGTTATCTACATCCTCTGGCAATAATGGTTGCGCATCACTATCTATTTTCCAACTGATGTGTAAATAACTCCTCTGACAGATCAAGTGAAGTGGCTGTGGTGCTAGTGTTGGTGGTGGCGGCAGGTGGGCGAGTGGTAACTTGAGAGCTGCCCGAAGCTAAGCTGGAGGAGGATGGTGCGTCAAGGTTCCGAGCGGAAGCTGTAGAAGATTGGGTGTCCTGTGTTAGCCAGTCAACTATGTCCTCAGAACTGTTCGAGTTTGGGGTACATGACCTCTGAACACTGGGCATTATTCTAGGGCCAAAGGGAATCACAGCACCATGAACACGACGGCCCCTGCGGGGTGGCCTGCCTCTGCCTGTCATTTTTTTTCGATTAGTGGTACTATGCATGCAAGCTACTGTGACAACAGATATGAGTGGCACTGTGCACTGGCAGAAGTTGGCAGAGTAGACGCTGTAGGCCTGACACACACGCTTGCAGACAACTAACTGCTATTCAATCTATTACAGTCAAAATTGTATTTTTTTTTTAAATGTACAATACTGTTACACCAGATATGAGTTGCACTGGGGTGACACTGTGCCCTGGCAGGCACTGAAAGGCACACGTGTGAAGGAAACTGACTGCTATTATTTAACACAGTCAAAAAAGTGTTTTTTTTTTTAAAATCTACACTACTGTTACACCAGATATGAGTTGCACTGGGGTGACACTGTGCCCTGGCAGGAAGGCACTGAAACGCACACGTGTGAAGGAAACTGACTGCTATTATTTAACACAGTCAAAAAAGTTTTTTTTTTTTTAAATTTACACTACTGTTACAACAGATATGAGTTGCACTGGGGTGACACTGTGCCCTGGCAGGCACTGAAACGCACACGTGTGAAGGAAACTGACTGCTATTATTTAACACAGTCAAAAAAACACAATTTATGCTTACCTGATAAATTTATTTCTCTTGTGGTGTATCCAGTCCATGGATCATCCATTACTTGTGGGATATTCTCATTCCCAACAGGAAGTTGCAAGAGGACACCCAGAGCAGAGCTGTAATATAGCTCCTCCCCTAACTGTCATAGCCAGTCATTCGACCGAAAACAAGCCGAGAAAGGAGGAACTATAGGGTGTAGTGGTTACTGTAGTTTAAATTTAAAAATTACCTGCCTTAAAATGACAGGGCGGGCCGTGGACTGGATACACCACAAGAGAAATAAATTTATCAGGTAAGCATAAATTGTGTTTTCTCTTGTAAGGTGTATCCAGTCCACGGATCATCCATTACTTGTGGGATACCAATACCAAAGCTAAAGTACACGGATGAAGGGAGGGACAAGGCAGGAACTTAAATGGAAGAAACCACTGCCTGTAAAACCTTTCTCCCAAATATAGCCTCCGAAGAAGCAAAAGTATAAAATTTTGAAAATTTTGAAAAAGTATGAAGCGAAGACCAAGTCGCCGCCTTGCAAATCTGTTCAACAGAAGCCTCATTTTTAAAGGCCCAAGTGGAAGCCACAGCTCTAGTGGAATGAGCTGTAATCCTTTCAGGAGGCTGCTGTCCAGCAGTCTCATAGGCTAAGCGGATTAAGCTTCTTAGCCAAAAAGAAAAAGAGGTTGCCAAAGCCTTTTGACCTCTCCTCTGTCCAGAGTAGACAACAAACAAAGCAGATGTTTGACGAAAATCTTTAGTAGCTTGTAAGTAAAACTTTAAAGCACAGACCACGTCCAGATTGTGTAACACAAGGATGGAACCACAATCTCTTGATTGATATTCTTGTTAGATACCACCTTAGGTAAGAACCCAGGTTTGGTACGCAGGACTACCTTATCCGTATGAAAAATCAGATAAGGAGAATCACATTGTAAGGCAGATAGCTCAGAGACTCTACGAGCCGAGGAAATAGCTACCAAAAAAAACCAAAAAAAAACTTTCCAAGATAAAAGTTTGATATCTATGGAATGAAGAGGTTCAAACGGAACTCCTTGAAGAACCTTAAAGGGACACTGTACCCAATTTATTTCTTTTGTAATTCAGAAAGAGCATGCAATTTTAAGCAACTTTCTAATTTACTCCTTTTATCAATTTTTCTTTGTTCTCTTGCTATCATTATTTGAAAAAGAAGGCATCTAAGCTTATTTTTTGGTTTCAGTACTCTGGACAGCTCTTTTTTATTGGTGGATGGATTTATCCACCAATCAGCAAGGACAACCCAGGTTGTTCACCAAAAATGGGCCGGCATCTAAACTTACATTCTTGCATTTCAAATAAAGATACCAAGAGAATGAAGAAAATTTGATAATAGGAGTAAATTAGAAAGTTGCTTAAAATTTCATGCTCAATCTGAGTCACGAAAGAAAATTTTTGGGTACAGTGTCCCTTTAAGAACCAAGTTTAAGCTCCATGGTGGAGCAACAGGTTTAAACACAGGCTTGATTCAAACTAAAGCCTGACAAAATGCCTGAACATCTGGAACATCTGCCAGACGCTAGTGCAAAAGAATAGACAGAGCAAAAATCTGTCCCTTTAAGAAACTAGCTGACAATCCTTTTTCCAAACCTTCTTGGAGAAAAGATAAAATCCTAGGAATCCTGACCTTACTCCATGAGTAACCCTTGGATTCACACCAATAAAGATATCTACGCCATACCTTATGGTAAATTTTCCTGGTGACAGGCTTTCGTGCCTGTATTAAGGTATCAATAACTGACTCGGAGAAGCCACGCTTTGATAAAATCAAGCATTCAATCTCCAGGCAGTCAGCCTCAGAGAAATTAGATTTGGATGGTTGAAAGGACCCTGAAGTAGAAGGTCCTGTCTCAGAGGCAGAGACCATGGTGGAAAGGATGACATGTCCACTAGATCTGCATACCAGGTCCTGCGTGGCCACGCAGGTGCTATCAGAATCACAGATGCTCTCTCCTGCTTGATCTTGGCAATCAGTCGAGGGAGCAGAGGAAACGGTGGAAACACATAAGCCAGGTTGAAAGACCAGGGCGCTGCTAGAGTATCTATCAGTGTCGCCTTGGGATCCCTGGACCTGGATCCGTAACACAGAAGCTTGGTGTTCTGGCGAGATCCAGTTCTGGTTTGCCCCAACGGAGAATCAGTTGTGCAAATACCTCCGGATGGAGTTCCCACTCTCCCGGATGAAAAGTCTGACGACTTAGAAAATCCATCTCCCAGTGCTCTACACCTGGGATATGGATAGCTGATAGGTGGCAAGAGTGAATGTCTGCTCAGTGAATTATTTTTGAAACTTCTAACATCTCTAGGGAACTTCTTGTTCCCCCTCGATGGTTGATGTAAGCTACAGTCGTGATGTTGACCGACTGAAATCTGATGTACCTCAGAGTTGCTAACTGAGGCCAAACCTGAAGAGCCTTGAATATCGCTCTTAGTTCCAGAATATTTATTGGAAGGAGAGACTCCTCCTGAGTCCACAATCCCTGAGCCTTCAGGGAGTTCCAGACTGCACCCCAACCTAGAAGGCTGGCATTTGTTGTTACAATAGTCCAATCTGGCCTGCGAAGGTCATACCTTTGGACAGATGGACCCGAGATAGCCACCAGGGAAGAGGATCCCTGGTCTCTTGGTCCAGATTCAGTTGAGGGGCCAAATCTGTGTAATCCCAGCTCCACTGACTGAGCCTGCATAGTTGCAGTGGTCTGAGATGTAAGCGTGCAAACGGCACTATGTCCATTACCGCTACCATTAAGCCGATTACTTCCATACACTGAGCCACCATAGGGCGCGGAATGGAATGAAGAACCCGACAGGAATTTAGAAGCTTTGATAACCTGGACTCCGTCAAGGTAAATTTTCATTTCTACTGAATCTATCAGAGTCCCTAGAAAGGAAACTCTTGTGAGTGGGGATAGAGAACACTTTTCCTTGTTCACTTTCCACCCATGCAACCTCAGAAATGCCAGTACTACGTCCGTATGAGACTTCGCAATTTGGAAGTTTGACGCCTGTATCAGGATGTCATCTAAATAAGGGGCTACTGCTATGCCCCGCGGCCTTAGGACCGCCAAAAGCGACCCTATAACCTTTGTAAAGATTCTTGGGGCTGTAGCTAATCCAAAGGGAAGAGCTACAACTGATAATGCCTGTCTTGAAAGGCAAACCTGAGAAACCGATGATGATCTTTGTGTATCGGAATGTGAAGATAAGCATCCTTTAGATCCACTGTAGTTATATATTGACCCTCCTGGATCAGTGGTAGGATGGTACGAATAGTTTCCATCTTGAACGACGGAACTTTGAGGAATTTGTTTAAGATCTTTAGATCCAAAATCGGTCTGAAGGTTCCCTCTTTTTTTGGGAACCACAAACAGATTTGAGTAAAAACCCTGTTCCTGTTCCTCCTTTGGAACTGGATTGATCACTCCCATAACTAGGAGGTCTCGTACACAGTGTAAGAATGCCTCACTCTTTATCTGGTTTGCAGATAATTGTGAAAGGTGAAATCTCCCTTTTGGGGGGGGAGCTTTGAAGTCCAGAAGATATCCCTGGGATATAATTTCCAACGCCCAGGGATCCTGAACATCTCTTGCCCACGCCTGGGCGAAGAGTGAAAGTCTGCCCCCTACTAGATCCGTTACCGGATAGGGAGTCGTTCCTTCATGCTGTCTTAGAGGCAGCAGCAGGCTTTTTGACCTGCTTACCTTTTTTCCAGGTCTGGTTTGGTCTCCAGACCGTCTTGGATTGAGCAAAAGTTCCCTCTTGTTTATTATTAGAGGAAGTTGATGCCGCACCTGCCTTGAAGTTTCGAAAGGCACGAAAATTAGACTGTTTGGCCCTAGATTTGGACCTGTCCTGAGGAAGGGCACAACCTTTTCCTCCCGTGATATCAGCAATAATCTCCTTCAAACCAGGCCAGAATAGGGTCTGCCCCTTGAAGGGAATGTTAAGTAGCTTAGATTTTAAAGTCACGTCAGCTGACCATGATTTAAGCCATAGCGCTCTGTGCGCCTGTATAGCAAAACCAGAATTCTTAGCCGTTAGTTTATTCAAATGAACAATGGCATCAGAAATAAAATAATTGGCTAGCTTAAGTGCTCTAAGTTTGCCAAGTATGTCATCCAATGGAGTCTCTACCTGTAAAGCCTCTTCCAGAGACTCAAACCAGTACGCCGCAGCAGCAGTGACAGGGGCAATGCATGCAATGGGCTGTAGGATAAAACCTTGTTGAATAAATATTTTCTTAAGGTAACCTTCTAATTTTTTATCCATTGGCTCTAAAAAAGCACAACTGTCCTCGACAGGGATAGTAGTATGCTTTGCTAGAGTAGAAACTGCTCCCTCCACCTTAGGGACTGTCTGCCATAAGTCTCGTGTGGTGGCGTCTATTGGAAAACATTTTTCTAAAAATAGGAGGGGAAGAAAACGGCACACCTGGTCTATCCCATTCCTTATTAATAATTTCTGTAAACCTTTTAGGTATTGGAAAAACATCAGTACACACCGGCACTGCAAAGCATTTATCCAGTCTACAAAATTTCTCTGGCACTGCAATAGTATCACAGTCATTCAGAGCAGCTAAAACCTCCCTAAGTAACACGCGGAGGTGTTCAAGCTTAAATTTAAATGTAGAAATATTAGAATCAGGTATCTTTCCTGAGTCATTAACATCACCCACTGACTGAAGCTCTCCTTCCTCAGCTTCTGCATATTGTGAGGCAGTATCAGACATGGTTCTTAAAGCGTCAGTATGCTCTGCATTTTGTCTCACCACAGAGCTATCTCGCTAACCTCTAAGTTCAGGTAGTCTGGCTAATACCGCTGACAGTGTATTATCCATGACTGCCGCCATGTCTTGTAAAGTAAACGCTATGGGCGCCCTAGATGTACTTGCCGCCATTTGAGCGTGAGTCCCTTGGGTGGGAGTCAAAGGGTCTGACACGTGGGGAGAGTTAGTCGTCATAACTTTCCCCTTGTCAGATTCCTCTGGTGATAATTTTTTTAAAAACAGAATATGATCTTTATTGCATAAAATGAAATCAGTACATTTGGTACACATTCTAAGAGGGGGTTCCACCATGGCTTTTAAACATAATGAACAAAGAGTTTCTTCTATGTCAGACATGTTTATACAGACTAGCAATGAGACTAGCAAGCTTGGAAAACACTTTAAATCAAGTTAACACGCAAATATAAAAAACGGTACTGTGCCTTTAAGAGAAACAAATTTTGTCAGAATTTGAAAAGAAGTGAAAAAATGCAGTAAATCAAACGAAATTTTTACAGTGTATGTAATAGGCTAGCAGAGCATTGCATCCACTTACAAATGGATGATTAACCCTTTAGTTAAAAAAACGAATAAAAAAACAAAATAGACGTTTTTTTTTTGTTTTGTTTTGTTTTTTAACAGTCACAATCAACTGCCACAGCAAGCTGTGGTCCTACCTTCCCCAATAAACGACTTTGGAAAGCCTTTGAGCCCTTTAGAGATGTCCTATAGCATACAGGGGACTCTTGAGGGAAGCTGGATGTCACAGTTTGTAATTTTAACTGCACCAACTGAAACTTTTATACTATAACAGTGGAAAGCCTCAGTGAAACTGTTTCTAGTCAAAATTTAATCCAGCCATGTGGAAAAAACTAGGCCCCAATAAAGTTTTATCACCAATGCATATATAAAAACGATTAAACATGCCAGCAAACGTTTATATTGCAATATCATAAGGGTATTACCCCTGGGAGTAAGCATGATACTAGTCGTTATTAAATCACTGTATTCAGGCTTAACTTACATTAATCCGGTATCAGCAGCATTTTCTAGTGTTTTCCATCTCTAGAAAAAATTATAACTGCACATACCTGATAGCAGAATAAACTGCACGCCATTCTCTCGCTGAAGTTACCTCATCTGTGTAATCCCCTCAGACATATGTGAGAATAGCAATGGATCTTAGTTACAACCTGCTAAGATCATAGAAACCTCAGGCAGATTCTTCTTCTATTTACTGCCTGAGATAAAATAGCACAACTCCGGTACTATTTAAAAATAACAAACTTTTGATTGAAGAAAATAAACTAACTATATTGAACCACTCTCTCCTACAACATCCTAGCTTGTTGAGAGTTGCAAGAGAATGACTGGCTATGACAGTTAGGGGAGGAGCTATATTACAGCTCTGCTGTGGGTGTCCTCTTGCAACTTCCTGTTGGGAATGAGAATATCACACAAGTAATGGATAATCCGTGGACTGGATACACCTTACAAGAGAAAGTGTTGTTTTTTTTTAAATGTACACTACTGTTATACCAGATATGAGTTGCACTGGGGTGACACTGTGCCGTGGCAGGCACTGAAACGCACACGTGTGAAGGAAACTGACTGCTATTATTTAACACAGTCAAAAAAGTGTTGTTTTTTTTTAAATGTACACTACTGTTACACCAGATATGAGTTGCACTGGGGTGACACTGTGCCCTGGCAGGCACTGAAACGCACACGTGTGAAGGAAACTGACTGCTATTATTTAACACAGTCAAAAAAGTGTTTTTTTTTTAAATGTACACTACTGTTACACCAGATATGAGTTGCACTGGGGTGATACGGTGCCCTGGCAGGCACTGAAACGCACACTTGTGAAGCAAACTGACTGCTATTATTTAACACAGTCAAAAAAGTGTTGTTTTTTTTAAATGTACACTACTGTTACACCAGATATGAGTTGCACTGGGGTGACACTGTGCCCTGGCAGGCACTGAAACGCACACATGTGAAGGAAACTGACTGCTATTATTTAACACAGTCAAAAAAGTGTTTTTGTTTTTTTAAATGTACACTACTGTTACACCAGATATGAGTTGCACTGGGGTGACACTGTGCCCTGGCAGGCACTGAAACGCACACATGTGAAGGAAACTGACTGCTATTATTTAACAAAGTCAAAAAAGTGTTGTTTTTTTAAAATTTACACTTCTGTTACACCAGATATGAGTGGTGGCACTGGGCAAGTGGGCACAGTATACGCTGTGAGCCTGACACACACGCTGGCAGGCAGGCAACTGCAATTAGATTACACAGGAAAAAAAAAAAAACAGACTGATGTTCTAGCCCTTAAAAGGGCTTTTTGGGGTGCTGTTCTTACAGCAGAGATCAGATGAGTCCTTCAGGACTGTAGTGGACACTGAATACACTAGCCTAGCTATCGATTTCCCTATTAAATCAGCAGCAGCTACATTGTCCCTCCTCTCACTAAGGGGGGTAGTTATCAAGCCGTCTACTTTTCTGGCTTCGCCGGCCCAATACGCCCGCCTAAGCTCGCCTCACATCGCCGCCACGGACCTGAAAAAATACGCCTAAGTTATCAAATAAAGCTGTCAAAAAGCCGCGGGGCGATGAGCAGCGGACTGTGAGAGTTATCACTCATCCGATCTCGCTGCCCTTCGGCTTTTTCCCAGCTTTATTGCTAGCCTGTCACTAAGCACTCACACTAAACTACACTGTTCTATCCCTATACCGGCGCCCCCGGAGCCTCCCGCAACTCAATAAAGTTACTAACCCCTAAACCGCCGCTCCTAGACCCTGCCGCAACTCTTATAAATGTATTAACCCCTAAACCGCCGCTCCTAGACCCTGCCGCAACTCTTATAAATGTATTAACCCCTAAACCGCCGCTCCCGGACACCGCTGCCACCTACAGTATACCTAGTAACCCCTATCCTGCCCACCCTACACCGTCGCCCTCTATTATAAAGTTATTAACCCCTATCCTGCTGATCCCGCACCTCTCCGCAACTAAATAAATAGTTTAACCACGAAACCGCCGCTCCCTGAACCCGCCGCAACCTATATTAAACCTATTAACCCCTATCCTGCCCCCCCTACACCGTCGCCACCTATAATAAATTTAATAACCCCTAATCTGCCCCCCTTACAACGTCGCCACCTATAATAAATTTATTAACCCCTAATCTGCCCCCCACTACACCGCCGCCACTGTAATAAAATTATTAACCCCTAAACCTAAGTCTAACCCTAACCCTAACGCCCCCCTAACTTAAATATTAATTAAATAAATCTAAATAAATGAACTCTTATTAACTAAATGAATCCTATTTAAAACTAAATACTTACCTTTAAAATAAACCCTAATATAGCTACAATATAAATAATAATTATATTCTAGCTATCTTAGGATTTATTTTTATTTTACAGGTACCTTTCAATTTATTTTAACCAGGTACAATAGCTATTAAATAGTTATTAACTATTTAATAGCTTACCTAGCTAAAATAAAGAGAAATGTACCTGTAAAATAAATCCTAACCTAAGTTACAATTACACCTAACACTACACTATACTTTAATAAATTATTCCTATTTAAAACTAAATACTTACCTGTAAAATAAATCCTAAGATAGCTACAATATAATTAATAATTATATTATAGCTATCTTAGGATTTATATTTATTTTACAGGTAACTTTGTATTTGTTTTAGCTAGTTAGAATAGTTATTAAATAGTTATTAACTATTTAATAACTACCTAGCTAAAAGAAATACAAAATTACCTGTAAAATAAATCCTAACTTAAGTTACAATTAAACCTAATACTACACTATCATTAAATTAATTAAATAAACTACCTACAAGTAACTACAATTAAATACAATTACATAAACTAACTAAAGTACAAAAAATAAAAAAAGCTAACTTACAAAAAATAAAAAAATAAGTTACAAACATGTTAAAAATATTACAACAATTTTAAGCTACTTACACCTAATCTAAGCCCCCTAATAAAATAACAAACCCCCCAAAATAAAAAAAATGCCCTACCCTATTCTAAATTAAATAAAGTTCAAAGCTCTTTTACCTTACCAGCCCTTAAAAGGGCCATTTGTGGGGGCATGCCCCAAAGAAAACAGCTCTTTTGCCTGTAAAAGAAAAATACAACCCCCCCCAACATTAAAACCCACCACCCACATACCCCTAATCTAACCCAAACCCCCCTTACAAAAACCTAACACTAATCCCCTGAAGATCATCCTACCTTGTCTTCACTCAGCCGAGCAGCGATGGAACCGAAGTGGACATCCGGAGCGGAAGAAGTTAATCCTCCAAGCGGCGCTGAAGAAATCTTCCATCCGATGAAGTCATCATCCAGGCGGCGCTGAAGAAAAGTCTTCGATCCGGCCGATGTCATCTTCAAAGAGGCGCTGAAGAGGTCTTCTATCCGGGCGAAGTCATCTTCCAAGCCGGGTCTTGAATCTTCCTTCCTCCGACGCGGAACCTCCTTCTTCACCGACGGACTACGGCGAATGAAGGCTCCTTTAAGGGACTTCATCCAAGATGGCGTCCCCTCAATTCCGATTTGCTGATAGGATTCTATCAGCCAATCAGAATTAAGGTAGGAAAAATCTGATTGGCTGATGGAATCAGCCAATCAGATTGAGCTCACATTCTATTGGCTGTTCCGATCAGCCAATAGAATGCGAGCTCAATCTGATTGGCTGATTGGATCAGCCAATCGGATTGAACTTGAATCTGATTGGCTGATTCCATCAGCCAATCAGATTTTTCCTACCTTAATTCCGATTGGCTGATAGAATCCTATCAGCCAATCGGAATTGAGGGGACGCCATCTTGGATGACGTCCCTTAAAGGAGCCGTCATTCGTCGTAGTATGTCGGTGAAGAAGGAGGTTCCGCGTCGGCGGAAGGAAGATTCAAGACCCGGCTTGGAAGATGACTTCGCCCGGATAGAAGACCTCTTCAGCGCCTCTTTGAAGATGACATCGGCCGGATCGAAGACTTTTCTTCAGCGCCGCCTGGATGATGACTTCATCGGATGGAAGATTTCTTCAGCGCCGCTTGGAGGATTAACTTCTTCCGCTCCCGATGTCCACTTCGGTTCCATCGCTGCTCGGCTGAGTGAAGACAAGGTAGGATGATCTTCAGGGGATTAGTGTTAGGTTTTTGTAAGGGGGGTTTGGGTTAGATTAGGGGTATGTGGGTGGTGGGTTTTAATGTTGGGGGGGGGTTGTATTTTTCTTTTACAGGCAAAAGAGCTGTTTTCTTTGGGGCATGCCCCCACAAATGGCCCTTTTAAGGGCTGGTAAGGTAAAAGAGCTTTGAACTTTATTTAATTTAGAATAGGGTAGGGCATTTTTTTTATTTTGGGGGGGGTTTGTTATTTTATTAGGGGGCTTAGATTAGGTGTAAGTAGCTTAAAATTGTTGTAATATTTTTAACATGTTTGTAACTTATTTTTCTATTTTTTGTAACTTAGCTTTTTTTATTTTTTGTACTTTAGTTAATTTATGTAATTGTATTTAATTGCAGTTATTTGTAGGTAGTTTATTTAATTAATTTAATGATAGTGTAGTATTAGGTTTAATTGTAACTTAAGTTAGGATTTATTTTATAGGTAATTTTGTATTTCTTTTAGCTAGGTAGTTATTAAATAGTTAATAACTATTTAATAACTATTCTAACTAGCTAAAATAAATACAAAGTTACCTGTAAAATAAATATAAATCCTAAGATAGCTATAATATAATTATTAATTATAGTGTAGCTATCTTAGGGTTTATTTTACAGGTAAGTATTTAGTTTTAAATAGGAATAATTTATTAAAGTATAGTGTAGTGTTAGGTGTAATTGTTACTTAGGTTAGGATTTATTTTACAGGTACATTTCTCTTTATTTTAGCTAGGTAAGCTATTAAATAGTTAATAACTATTTAATAGCTATTGTACCTGGTTAAAATAAATTGAAAGGTACCTGTAAAATAAAAATAAATCCTAAGATAGCTAGAATATAATTATTATTTATATTGTAGCTATATTAGGGTTTATTTTAAAGGTAAGTATTTAGTTTTAAATAGGATTCATTTAGTTAATAAGAGTTAATTTATTTAGATTTATTTAATTAATATTTAAGTTAGGGGGGCGTTAGGGTTAGGGTTAGACTTAGGTTTAGGGGTTAATAATTTTATTACAGTGGCGGCGGTGTAGTGGGGGGCAGATTAGGGGTTAATAAATTTATTATAGGTGGCGACGGTGTAAGGGGGGCAGATTAGGGGTTATTAAATTTATTATAGGTGGCGACAGTGTAGGGGGGGCAGGATAGGGGTTAATAGGTTTAATATAGGTTGCAGCGGGTTTAGGGGTTAATACATTTATTATAGTTGCGGTGGGCTCCGGGAGCTGCGGTTTAGGGGTTAATATGTATAGAGTAGCTTGCGGTGGGCTCCGGGAGTGGCGGTTTAGGGGGTAATAACTTTATTTAGTTGCGGCGGTGTAGGGGGGACAGATTAGTGGTGTTTAGACTCGGGGTACATGTTAGGGTGTTAGGTGTAGACAGCTCCCATAGAAATCAATGGAATGTCTGTCAGCAGCGAACTTGTACTTTCGCTATGGTCAGACTCCCATTGATTCCTATGGGATCCGCCGCCTCCAGGGGTGGCGGATTGAAAACCAGGTACGCTGGGCCGTAAAAATGCCGAGCGTACCTGCTAGTTTTTTTTTTTTTTTTAATAATTTTTTTATTGAGGTTATATTGGTAAATACAAAAGGTATAGAATACCTCACAACAAAAACAACAACAGTGTCAAATTTACAATAGTTATTCTTACACATGAAATAACAGGATAGCATTGTGCTAGGTATATATTGAGAACCTCTATTTTTATATTATATTCTTCACTCATTTCCTCAGATATCACAAACGGCCACTTTTGGACCAGGAAAAGCAAATGTAGACTAGAGGAAAAATAGCATATGGAGTGGTCACTTATGGACCTGATGTTGTAATGGAAGGAGTATATTAGCAACTGAAGTTTCCAGCCTCAAAAATATGAAAGGGGGAGGAAGTTCAGCGGGTAAGCACCGCTATTTGAATATGAGGGAGTGTGGAGGGGCGGAGCCTTAGGAAAGGACGAGAGGAAAAACGTAATGGGACCTCTAAGATAGATACTGGAGAATTAGGGGTAAATCAAAAAGTCAGCATAGAACATATGATATTTGGCATCTAGGACTACATGGGCACCTAAGAGAAAATATACAGTCAGGAGGTTATTACCATATATGCAGGCTGTTGGCTGGAGGGATTGTGGATTATACTACTGAGGGGGGTCTATAACTTATAATAAATATGGGATGAGGTGAAGATTATACTAGTTTCATATTATATTCACATATACAAAATTGCCTATAAATGGAAGGATGTTAAATTCAATAACACTGGTAGATCCGCTGGCTAGGAGTGTGAAATCAAGTATGAATATCAATAGGGAGTTGTCTCCTAATCCACTGTTGCATATTTATAGACGGTGAATTTTAATCTCTCTAGAATAGATTGGTAAATTTAACTAAGGAGAAACAGGCAGCAGTTAATACTGAGACTATACTTGCCCATAACAAAAGATAGTTGGTAATAGTAAGGAGCAGCAACTAGTATGCTCAAGTTACAAGTAGCTTTACTAAAACTCTACACCTCACAATCTCATATATATTGAACCCTGGTTTTCAGAGTGTATGCATTAGGGAAACTAACAAAGGGTGACTTCGAAGATGTGATGGGACCACTAAAAAAATGTTATTGGTAAATTAGTTGTATAAAACACTGTCAGTGAAGACAATATGCCAAATGTCAGCTTGAAAAGTACAGAAACTTAACAGAAAGTGTGTCGACAGGGGGTTAATAGTGTATACTTAGGTTAATGACTGGTAGGGTCGTATATTAACATATTAAGGGAAATTCGGAGCAAACGAGTTTGCTATGCTTGGCAATGTGATAATAGGTATAAACCTTGGCAACTTAAACGCTATTAAATTTAAATAGCACAGTAATATTATATCTGTAAAGGAACTAGTATACACTATGTCTCAAGAGAAATAAATAGTGACATATAGAATTGGGGAGATAGGATTATAATCTATACAAACAGCTGTAATGCTCACCTTAGTTACATAGAGGTAAGATAACCTGCTTTGCAGTGTGGAAAGGGTAATTGACCCTTATTAGGGCACCCTCTGAAATTGAACCTTATCAACACATACAATACTGCCTATGTAAATAGTGGTAAGCATATATAAAACAATGTCAGACTAATTCAGCAATGAGGCAGTAGAACATTGAGGGCAGTATAGCCTATGGGGGGCAGCAACTATAAATCTAAAGATAAAGAACATATTCAATGTAATATTTACAATTTTTACAAAATTTTACTGCTTAGTACAAGCTGCAAAGTGAAATGGAATAACTGCACGAATGACTGCTTACATAGACAACAATCTGAGTTATCAGGTTTGACAACTCTATATAATATCTGTCTAACCTAAGTGAAACATTTTATCAGCTAATATCTGGCTGATGAACAGGCTTGTAAATACTTTGGGATTGAGATAACAGCCTTGCCTGTTAAGTTAATGAACATATAGCTGCGGTGAAGGAGAAATTACATACAGACATTATAAAATGTTAAATGATTTTGTCAGTTCAGAGATTGAAATATAGGCTGTTGTAGTAACTGAACTAATCTCTTTCATATTCAGATAGCTTTGCAGCCATTTTTACATCTAAGCGACCTCTTTATATCTTACCCTGCTTGCACAGGGTTAGAGAGCTGGGTAGGATAAGTTAAGGGTAGTAAGCAAGCCAGGGAGTTCATACTAAATGACACAGATCACAGATCCTGTATAATGTAACCATAAGACCCCTATACACAGAGCAAATATAACCTATATAACATGAACTATAACAGCAAAAAGACTTGCACATCTGAATGTAAAACAGGAGACCATATAGTAGATCTAACTTTTGTTGATAAACATACTGTATGTACTACATAGACCCCTCCTGTGATAATATAGGTTGAAGCTGGGTTGGAGCCTATGTTAAACATTTGTAGGAAAGTATCTCTAATATAACAGAGCAAGGATCAGTAATGTTTATTTCTCAATATATGCAAATATTTGGGTATAGATTATGAGTTATCAGTGACTAGCTAATAATATAAGTATAGCAAACACTTCAAACAAGGAGTAGTATGAGAACAAAGTTAATTTAAGACTGTGTGCACATAGTAGAACACCACATCAGACATGTTAATAAGGCAGGACCTCAGTCTTAGACAGATCAGCAAATGACCATCTTAGGGATAAACAAACCTCTCAATGAGCCAAACCCTAGAAACAGAACTTGATATATATAAGATAGTGTCCATCAGCATAATGGTTACTTAAGTCTTTTGTTTGCTGACTTGTATCTCACGGCTTCAGCCAATGCCCACCAAGTTGAAGGAGACATGGCGCTCGTTGTATAGGTCACGTAGTGTACCTCCCTTACAGCATCTTGGGGAATTGTGTATCGCTAATCTAAGGTAAGGTAGAAAGTCCAGATCAGCTATGCGAGTTAGCTTGTGGGATGCCGCACTCCTGGGGACATAGGCGCTTGACTCTGCATCCTTAACCTCCTCCGGGTCCAGCGTGGTGTGTTGTATGCCCGGCCTTCTTATACTCACATGCAAATTCTCACCTTCTGAGCCGGAGTAATGTTCGCTCTCTCCTGTCAGAATATGTGCCGCTTTGAGAGGTATGGGTTTGCCAGTTATATGTAAGGCTTGCAAATGGGTTTTTACTATTGCTCCTAGAGTATCGCCGCCATCTTGCGCGCCATGCTGGCTGTCGAACTGTTCGAGGAGATGCGCAAATAGCCGGCCAATCTCTGAGAAATGATCTTCCAGCAGCCCATAAACATGATCTTCAAATTTGCGTAGTGCTGCCTCTGGATCCATTTGGTGGGTATTGAGAAGGAAATGCTTCACAAATGTTAGAGTGAGTTGCGTCCACACCGCCTGGTGAGCTGTTGTAGGCCCTAGTATATGCCGCTACTAAGATAGTTCAAAAGTCCACAAATCCGATATTTGCATTCCAAGAAGGCTGTAGATGCAATTGTCTTTAATCCCTGCAAATGTTCAGAACCTAGGCTGTTGCAAAATGAGGTATATGTCCATTTTTAGGCATTTGTGGCAGAGGAGCTCCAGATATGTATGTCTGCTCACTTTGCCAGTTGGCTCCGCCCCCCCGTACGTGCTAGTTTTTTGATAACTAGCAAAAGTAGTGAGAATGTGCCGCACTTGTGTGCGGAACATCTGGAGTGACGTAAGAATCGATCTGTGTCGGACTGAGTCCGGCGGATCGATGCTTACGTCACAAAATTCTACTTTTGCCGGTCTCGAGCCTTTGATAACTAAGGCGTATCAGCCTCGCCAAAAATACGCTGCGGAATTCCAGCGTATTTGAGGTTGACGGCTTGATAACTAGGCCCCTAAGAATGCAGCTGTTAAGCAAGATTCGTTATGGCAGTCTATGAAAATATCCCTCAGGCGAGAGTAGTAAAGCTATTAACCCCAATGCGTTTCTCCCGGTTATCGCCGGGCTTTTTCAAGAGGATTTAGACATATAATATCTAGTGAGCAGTGTTCCCTCTAAGGCCAGTTTTGTGTGCGGCCCAGCAGTTAATTAGGTAACCACACCCTGCAATTAGCAAACACTTCACAATGCAGATGGCAAGGTATGGTTCTCTTGTTAACTGTTTCACTGCTGGGCTGCACACAAAACTGTCCTTAGAGGGAACACTGCTAGTGAGTATTTCTCCCTTATAAAGCCATGCACGTCAGTCTCCACCCCCAAAGGAGTGTCTGTAATCTAACCGCTATTGGTTTTTCATGAGCCAATCAGTTTGAACTTTTGAGGGGGTGTGTATAGTGATAGCGTAGAATAATTTCATGCTGTTAGAAATCCTTTTTAAGGTCTAACACTACGAACTGTCTACGATTCAAAAAGTAAAATTCATCTGAACTAGCATATTGCCTGTGACTTAATTCAAGGAATACATGAATTACACTTAAAACATACTTTAAAAACTGTTAAAAAACCACCCGCAAAATCTTGCAGGAATAATACAAACATAATGATATAAACAATACATAAAATTAATGAAACTGAACAAGACATTTAAAAACAGTGCTATACCAATAAGAAACATTGTTATAAAAAATTCAATACAAACGATTAGACCCTACAAAGAAATAAATATAGTTTACAGAAATGGTCTTAAAGTAACCAAAAAGAAATTCCTAGTATATAGAACAAAAAAGGAAAAAAACAAGTTCAAAACATTTTGCCATCTAGCGTACAATTTTTAAAAAAAGGAACAAAAGCATACAAATAGATAGTATGAAAATATTATAGAAATTTTAAAAACTGTATATGCTATTATGTATTAAACCAGTCTTCCTCTAAATGGACTATACTAAAAAATGGATAGTGATGCGTTATACACTACATCATCTTGATCTTAATACCTTACATATAAGCTGCCACATCAATATCAATGTTCATACCTAAAGGATGTAAACTTCTTAATTTATAGATCCAGTAGGTCTCGAGCTTTCTAAGTTCCAAAAGTCTATTGTGTTTCGTGGGTGGTACCCAACCTATAACTTGTACTTTTAATGATATTATGATAATCCATAAAATGTTTGGCCACATTATGTTTAATTAGTTTTTCTTTAATACTGTAAATGTGCTCATTTACGCTACGTCTAATATGTCGTTTTGTGCGGCCCACATAAATTTGGCCACACCCACACTCCAACAGATAAACTACAAATATTTATTCACAATTGCTTTTGAAGCCAATCTCAAAGCTGTCTGTGTTATCTGCATTTTTAAAAAAACTTAGATCTATTTACATGGTTACACATATTGCACCTTGGTTTGGCTCATTTTAATGTACCTTTCCTGTTGGAGAGCAAGTTCCCCCCTTGATTATTGGGAATTTGTATAGTTTTTAGTCTACTAGGGGCTAAAAGGTTTTTTAGGCTCCTACCTTTTTTTAAAGTAATATTAGGTTTATCCCCCAGATGGGGTCCCAAAAGGGAATCTACCTTTAGAAGTGGCCAATGTTTATTAAGAATGCCCCTAATAGCATATGCTCCCTCATTATATGAAGTGGTAAATCTAATACATTGGCTATCTTTTCCTTTGTCACTGATAAGTTTATTATTGGTCGTGTTAAGTTGTTTGGGCTGTATAGGTTTATTTCTATCGCTTAATTGTGCCATAATACGTGCTTCTCTAATTTTATCTTTATCATAACCTTTTGAAAGAAATTTACACCTAGATTACGAGTTTTGCGTTAGAGGCTGTGCGGTGCTAACAAGCAGTTTTCCCTCACTGCTCACTTACCTACAGCACTGGTATTACGAGTTTTCAGAAACTCGTCGTTAAAAGACAAGAAGTGAGCGTTGAGCAAAATTTTGCTCATTACCGCACTCCAATACAAGCACTGCTTAAGTCAGCGGTGAGCTGGTGTAACGTGCTCATGCACGATTTCCCCATAGGAATCAACGGGGAGAGCCGGCTGAAAAAAAGTCTAACACCTGCAAAAAAGCAGCGTAAAACACCTTAACGGAGCCCCATTGATTCCTATGGGGAAATACATTTTATGTTTACACCTAACAACCTAACATGAACCCCAAGTCTAAACACCCCTAATCTTACACTTATTAACCCCTAATCTGCCACCCCCGACATCGCCGACAACTACATCATGATTATTAACCACTAATCTGCCACTCTGGACACCACCGCCACCGACATTATACTTATGAACCCCTAATCTGCTGCCCCCAACATCGTCGACACCTACATTATATTTATTAACCCCTACTCTGCCGCACCCAATGTTGCCGCCACCTACCTACACTTATTAACCCCTAATCTGTCGCCCCCAACATCGCGACCACTATAATCAACATATTAACCCCTAAACCACAGCACCCATGCCTCGCAAACATTAGTTAAATATTATTAACACCTAATCTGCCGGCCCTAACATCGCCGACACCTACCTACATTTATTAACCCCTAATCTGCCGCCCCCAACATCACCGCCACTACAGGGAGTGCAGAATTATTAGGCAAGTTGTATTTTTGAGGATTAATTTTATTATTGAACAACAACCATGTTCTCAATGAACCCAAAAAACTCATTAATATCAAAGCTGAATATTTTTGGAAGTAGTTTTTAGTTTGTTTTTAGTTTTAGCTATTTTAGGGGGATATCTGTGTGTGCAGGTGACTATTACTGTGCATAATTATTAGGCAACTTAACAAAAAACAAATATATACCCATTTCAATTATTTATTTTTACCAGTGAAACCAATATAACATCTCAACATTCACAAATATACATTTCTGACATTCAAAAACAAAACAAAAACAAATCAGTGACCAATATAGCCACCTTTCTTTGCAAGGGCACTCAAAAGCCTGCCATCCATGGATTCTGTCAGTGTTTTGATCTGTTCACCATCAACATTGCGTGCAGCAGCAACCACAGCCTCCCAGACACTGTTCAGAGAGGTGTACTGTTTTCCCTCCTTGTAAATCTCACATTTGATGATGGACCACAGGTTCTCAATGGGGTTCAGATCAGGTGAACAAGGAGGCCATGTCATTAGATTTTCTTCTTTTATACCCTTTCTTGCCAGCCACGCTGTGGAGTACTTGGACACGTGTGATGGAGCATTGTCCTGCATGAAAATCATGTTTTTCTTGAAGGATGCAGACTTCTTCCTGTACCACTGCTTGAAGAAGGTGTCTTCCAGAAACTGGCAGTAGGACTGGGAGTTGAGCTTGACTCCATCCTCAACCCGAAAAGGCCCCACAAGCTCATCTTTGATGATACCAGCCCAAACCAGTACTCCACCTCCACCTTGCTGGCGTCTGAGTCGGACTGGAGCTCTCTGCCCTTTACCAATCCAGCCACGGGCCCATCCATCTGGCCCATCAAGACTAACTCTCATTTCATCAATCCATAAAACCTTAGAAAAATCAGTCTTGAGATATTTCTTGGCCCAGTCTTGACGTTTCAGCTTGTGTGTCTTGTTCAGTGGTGGTCGTCTTTCAGCCTTTCTTACCTTGGCCATGTCTCTGAGTATTGCACACCTTGTGCTTTTGGGCACTCCAGTGATGTTGCAGCTCTGAAATATGGCCAAACTGGTGGCAAGTGGCATCTTGGCAGCTGCACGCTTGACTTTTCTCAGTTCATGGGCAGTTATTTTGCGCCTTGGTTTTTCCACACGCTTCTTGCGACCCTGTTGACTATTTTGAATGAAACGCTTGATTGTTCGATGATCACGCTTCAGAAGCTTTGCAATTTTAAGAGTGCTGCATCCCTCTGCAAGATATCTCACTATTTTTGACTTTTCTGAGCCTGTCAAGTCCTTCTTTTGACCCATTTTGCCAAAGGAAAGGAAGTTGCCTAATAATTATAAACACCTGATATAGGGTGTTGATGTCATTAGACCACACCCCTTCTCATTACAGAGATGCACATCACCTAATATGCTTAATTGGTAGTAGGCTTTCGAGCCTATACAGCTTGGAGTAAGACAACATGCATAAAGAGGATGATGTGGTCAAAATACTCATTTGCCTAATAATTCTGCACTCCCTGTATATTAAAGTTATTAACCCCTAAACTTAAGTCTAACTCTAAACCTAACACCCCCTAACTTAAATATAATTAAAAGAAATCAAAATAAATATTCCTATCATTAACTAAATTGTTTCTATTTAAAACTAAATACCTGTAAAATAAACCCTAAGCTAGCTACAATATAACTAATAGTTACATTGTAGCTAGCTTAGGATTTATTTTTATTTTACAGGCAAGTTTGTATTTATTTTAACTAGGTAGAATACTTACTAAATAGTTATTAACTATTTAATAACTATCTAGCTAAAATAAATACAAAAGTACCTGTAAAATAAAACCTAACCTAAGTTACAATTACACCTAACACTGCACTATAATTAAATTAATTCCCTAAATTAAATACAATTAAATAAAATTAGCTAAAGGACAAAAACAAACAAACACTAAATTACAGAAAATAATAAACAAATTACAAGATTTTTAAACTAATTACATCTAATCTAATCCCCCTAACAAAATAAAAAAGCCCCCCCCAAAATAAAAAAAGCCCTACCCTATACTAAATTACAAATAGCCCTTAAAAGGCCTTTTGTGGGGCATTGCCCCAAAGTACTCAGCTCTTTTACCTGTAAAAAAAATTACAAATCCCCCCCCAACATTAAAACCCACCACCCACACAACCAACCCTACTCTAAAACCCACCCAATACCCCCTTAAAAAAAACAACACTAACCCCTTGAAGATCACCTTACCGGGAGAAGTCTTCATCCAACCAGGCCGAAGTCCTTAACGAAGCCGGGAGAAGTCTTCATCCAAGCCGGGCGAAGTGGTCCTCCAGATGGGCAGAAGTCTTCATCCAGACGGCATCTTCTATCTTCATCCATCCGGCGCGGAGCGGGTCCATGTTCAAGACATCCGATGCGGAGCATCCTCTTCATCCGATGGCTAACACTGAATGAAGGTTCCTTTAAATGACGTCATCCAAGATGGCGTCCCTTCAATTCCGATTGAATTCTATCAGCCAATCGGAATTAAGGTAGAAAAAATCATATTGGCTAATGCAATCAGCCAAAAGGATTGAGCTTGCATTCTATTGGCTGATTGGATCAGCCAATAGGATTGAACTTCAATCCTATTGGCTGATTGCATTAGCCAATAGGATTTTTTCTACCTTAATTCCGATTGGCTGATAGAATTCTATCAGCCAATTGGAATTGAAGGGACGACATCTTGGATGACGTCATTTAAAGGAACCTTCATTCAGTGTTAGCCGTCGCATGAACAGGATGCTCTGCGTCGGATGTCTTGAAGATGGACCCGCTCCGCACCGGATGGATGAAAATAGAAGATGCCGTCTGGATGAAGACTTCTGCCCGTCTGGAGGACCACTTTGCCCGGTTTGGATGAAGACTTCTCCCGGCTTCGTTGAGGAATTCGGCCCGGTTGGATGAAGACTTCTCCCGGTAAGGTGATCTTCAAGGGGTTAGTGTTAGGTTTTTTTAAGGGGGTATTGGGTGGGTTTTAGAGTAGGGTTGGTTGTGTGGGTGGTGGGTTTTAATGTTGGGGGGGATTTGTAATTTTTTTTACAGGTAAAAGAGCTGATTACTTTGGGGAACTGTCCCGCAAAAGGCCCTTTTAAGGGCTATTTGTAATTTAGTGTAGGGTAGGGCTTTTTTATTTTGGGGGGGCTTTTTTATTTTGTTAGTGGGATTAGATTAGGTGTAATTAGTTTAAAAATCTTGTAATTTCTTGATTATTTTCTGTAATTTAGTGGGTTTTTTTTGTACTTTAGCTAATTAGATTTAATTTAGGGAATTAATTTAATTATAGTGTACTGTTAGGTGTTAGGTATTAGTGTAACTTAGGTTAGGTTTTATTTTACAGGTCAATTTGTATTTATTTTAGCTAGGTAGTTATTAAATAGTTAATAACTATTTAATAACTATTCTACCTAGTTAAAATAAATACAAACTTGCCTGTAAAATAAAAATAAACCATTAGAAAGATACAATGTAACTATTAGTTATATTGTAGCTAGCTTAGGGTTTATTTTACAGGTAAGTATTTAGTTTTAAATAGGAATAATTTAGTTAATGATAGTAATTTTTATTTAGATTTCTTTTAATTATATTTAAGTTAGGGGGGTTAGGGCTAGACTTAGATTTAGGGGTTAATAACTTTAGTATAGTGGCAGCGATGTTGGGGGAGGCAGATTAGGGGTTAATAAATGTAGGTAGGTGTTGGCGATGTTAGGGACGGCCGAATAGGCGTTAATAATATTTAACTAATGTTTGCGAGATGTGAGTGCAGCGGTTTAGGGGTTAATATATTTATTATAGTGGTGGCGATGTCCGGTTTGGCAGATTAGGGGTTAAACTTTTTTTTTTAGTGTTTGCGATGCGGGAGGGCCTCGGTTTTGGGGTTAATAGGTAGTTTATGGGTGTTAGTGTACTTTTTAGCACATTAGTTAAGAGCTTTATGCTAAGGCGTTGTAGTGTAAAACTCTTAACTACTGACTTTAGAATGCGGTACCAGTCTTGGCAGGAGAGGGTCTACTGCTCACTTTTTGGAAGACTCGTAATACCAGCGCTACGCAAGTCCCATTGAAAAAAGAGGATATGCAATTTACGTAAGTGGATTTGCGGTATTTCCAAGTCTGACCAAAAAAGTGAGCGGTGAGCTTGTACCTTCAAGACTCGTAATACCAGCGGGCGTTAAAAAGCAGCGTTAGGACCTCTTAACGCACAACTCCTAACGCACAACTCGTAATCTAGCCGTTATTTTCTAAAATGTCTGCTTCATCTTCAAAATTGCTCATATAGGTACAATTTCTCCTAATTCTGAGAAATTGGCTATATGGCACGTTGTTGATCCAACACTTTTTGTGGGCTCTAGATGCCTCTATGTAGCCGTTTCTTTCGGTCGGTTTCCTAAAGTTTTTTACTGAAATGGTGTTTTGCTTATTGAAAAGTATTAGATCTAAAAACTCTATTGAGGTACAGGATGAATGCTTTGTAAATTTAAGATTATACATGTTTGTGTTCATATGAAGAACAAAATCATCTAATAGTTCAAAGTCACCTTGCTATAAAATAATTATGTCATCTCTATATCAACCATATTTCAATATATTGCTAGAGAAGGGATTGTTGTTCCAGATATGTTTGTTTTCAAAAGAGTTTACATACAATTTGGCATAAGATGGGGCAAAAGTTGTCCCCATCGCTGTGCCTTATGTCTGTAAATAATGCTTCCCTTCAAATACAAAATAATTATGTGTAAGTACAAAGTTGATGTTATCCAGTATGAACTGCATATGTATATCTGGAATATTCCATTTGAATAATTCCCCCTTTATAGCCTGTACCCCCAGATCATGCGGGATACAGGTATACAGGGTGGATACATCACATGTAATCCAGCTGATATCTTCCTTCCATTCCAGGCCTTCAAACATATGTATCACTGCTTGGGTATCCTTGAGGTATGCTCTGGTATTCTTTACTATAGGTTGTAAATAATGGTCGATATATTTAGACAGGTTATCACACAAAGATACCAGATACAATAGGTCTACCTGGAGGGTGTATCGGGTCTTTGTGGATTTTAGGAAGATGTAAACAATGCAATATTTGGCCGTGATGTAAAAAGAAATCTATATTCTTCATTAGTTAAGATTTTATCATTTTTGGCTATATTAAGTAAATAACCCAATTCTGTCACAAATCCATTGGTAGGGTCTTCTATTGCTGTATATGTGGTCAAATCATTAAGAAGATTCATTGCTTCCTGTAAATAATCCTCCCTACTCTGGATTACAATACCCTTATCGGCAGAACGGATGACTATATTACTATTGTTGGCCAGTTTCTTCAGGGATTTTCTCTTGAGAATAGTGAGGTTATCTTTGTGTTTTTAGTAAATGGCTCTTCACTTTTAAATATTGTTTCTATGTCCCCCAACACTAGTCTGGAAAACATAAAAATCTGTTCTCCCTGGGATCCTATAGGGTTAAAGGTGGATTTACCCTTAACATTTGAATGGTGTATTTCCATATTCATTTTGTGTATAGATAGATCTAATAGGTCATCTCCACTGAACTCAATCTCAGTCAAATTGCTGGTCGTACCTCTTTCACTATTATCCTTTTCTAGATGTTTAAGAATATTGAGAGTATCCAAATCCCTATATTCTAAATGGCAAGAGTTTTCAATGGGTTGGTTAATGGGATTTTTTTAAAATATCGTTTTAAAGTCATTTTCCTAATGAACTTATGTACATCTACAACATTTCTAGTTTGTTAGGTTTAGCTTTCGGGGGAAATTTCAGCCCTTTATTGAGTAAAAGTATATCGTTGGCATCTAACTCAATTTTTGCTAAATTGAAAATGTCCTTATTGGCCTGATCTAATCCCTCCTTCTTTTTCCTGATTGTTTGTATTCACCTGCCTCCTCTCCTCCCTTGTCTGCATCTAAAGATCTTTTCGTGGGTCTGGGTTTTCCTAAATTCCCCAGTGGTGCTCTCGGGAATTGTTAGGTCTCCTGGTGTCTTGTCTCTAAAAAAGATGTTTGAATTTCTCTATTCTCCTTTGGTTTAGCTCCCTGTGATTCCCATTCATAATTGTTTTTATATACTATATTCCCATTTAAGGTTCATATCTGTTTTGATGAGTGGGAATGTCCCATTGGTGCTGATTCCCATCTAAATGGTTATGAGAATTTCTATCGTCTTTATGATTCCACTGTCTCCACTGGGGTGGGGGGTATATAAGGGGCCTCTTGACGGGGATATGTAAATAATGGATAATTGTCTTCCCTTGGGGTCCCCCTATAGGAGTGACTATGATATGAATGTTGTTGATTAAATGCTTCCCCCTTGATTATCAACTCTAATTTTATGTGGCATATATGTTTTCTTATTATGAGATGTTTTATTATAAATATTGTCATCATGTGATACTCCACTTGGTCTGACTGATTGAGGCCTAAAAGCCATATGGTTATTATTGTTATTACTATGAGAACCATTACGAGAATTTCCACATTCTAATCCCTGTTTATGTGTTTTTTGGAAAGTGTAAAATCATTGATATCCCTTACTATTTTCTGTTGTTTATTGATCAGCAGTTCTTTATCTAGTTGTTCTATTCTAGTTTAAATGCTCTTATTATGACTGATCCACTTACTATCCGTTTTAAACAGTTCTATTTTCTCAATAGTATTGTCAATATCTATCTTTGTTTTTCCTAATCTATGTTCCCTATACTTTATGAGGATCTTAATCAATTTCACTGAACAATCATATAGTGCTGATTCCCACTCAGTGGTATACTCTACTTCCTCTAGATCAAAGGCAGACTTTTTAAAAAGTCTCAGACCCCTAGGGATCACATTATGTAGACTATAGTTTTCTAGGAGAACATCCTGCCAATCTCTAGAGTCTTTTTCTACTAATTTCTCTAATAGTTTAAAGAGAGCTTCGGGATCCCCTGTAGTGTTATTGAATAACTCATTATTTGTATCTAATAAATTCAGATCCCTAGATCTTTTTTCCCTCTTGGTGGTATTTCCAAAGTTATCAGGTATAGTTGTAGACTATATGCTGCTAAATAGAAAGAGGTGGCCACGCTTGCTGATGATCAATTAATTAAGGGCATTTGATTAGCAGCACCTGGCATCTACTTAGCCTCTTAAATCCTATGGAAGCAGTAAGGATGTAATTAGTTTTTCACACATGGCTTCTCAATTTTGGCTTTATTTTTGTTAAGTAAATCATGACACAGCGTAATATATCATGTGTTGTTGTTCATCTGATGTTGTATTTACCTAATTTTAAGGCCTGCTAAGGACCAGATGATTTTTGCTATGTCCTTATACGTAAAACCATAGAATTCAAAGAGGGTGTATATGCACTGGAATGTTATAGGCTAAAAATCATACAAAGTTTTCACAGTGAAAATTAAAATAGATTGGGGCGTGGCATGGGCTAATCTTGTTTATGCTAAGTAAAAATGTTTCCAATCTAATTTTTCCATTAAAAATCAAGAGAATATTTATAGATACTGTACGTCTTTTAAAGAGCTTTTCTAAAAGGTTACTCTCTCGATTAAGGGATAATATACTCCAAATCTATTTTCATTTTGCTTTATGATCATAAATATTTTAGTTTTGCTACAAAAAAATGCACACTTCTCTTTGTTTGCCAAGAACAGTGAAATAATAGCGCTATTGTTTAATCAATTATAAAACAACTCTTGAAAAGTTGTTCTTGATCAAATGGGATTATCACTTGCCCACATGTCTCAGGAGGAATTCAATCCTCTATTTTTACATTTATTCAATTTATATGTAAAGCATATCCATTATCCATGCCTAATACCTTCAACTTTTATTATCTTTATCTTGTTTCAATAACTGGTTGAATGCCAAAAAATCTTGTAATTTCTTTTATAAGTTATCAAAAATGAAAACTTTTTTTCTTGTTTCATGCTCAAAGTGAAAGTGAAATTGTCATATATTGTCATTCATATTGTAAGTAGAACATTCCTTTTTTTTAAACAACATGTTGGTTAGGGCAATGCTTGACAATTTTGAAATTATATAATTAAAGAAGACACTGACTGACGGAGATTACAATAAATGTACATTAGAAAAAGCGATAAGCAGCTACACCACAGCTTTGATGGTATTGACTGCGCTTCATAAGCCATTAGAGTTGTTAAAAACACCAGTATTTGAATATAAGGACAAGTTTAAATTATTTCTGGCTACTGGTAATTTAAATAATCAGCTGCAAATATCTCTCTATTATAATTGCTTTTTTAAGAATTATGTAATATACTTAATATTGTATTAAGCAAAATATTCAGCATTTTTTTTATATTTTAAAATATTTATGTATAAAATATACACAAGAACAGTTTCTACTCTAACAGACTTTTAAAAAGATAAAGTTTGATATTTAAAAATATTTTCTTTTATCAGAAATATCTATACTTGCATAACGACAAAAAGAGGACGCTCCTATCTACAATATATGTGTATTGACATGAATTTACTCATCAAAACAAAAATATGCGCATATATATGAAATTTGGCAAGAAAAAGATAGTCCAAACCACAGAAAAAAATGTGAATAGTGTTATAATCCAAGTGATAAAAAAGGTAGAATAAATGTAAATAATACTGATTCAGTAGTCCAAAAATATAGTGTGTTCCATGTGAAAATTTCATCAAAATATGCAAAGTCAGTGGTACTTAGAAAATAAATAAATCATAGTGCAGATTACTGAAAAACAAAATAGCCCAAACAAGTAAAATAAGGCTTTACCAGATTGCCTTAAATTCAAATATATGTGTAAAGACAAGCAGGAATCACTTAAGCAGATAGTCTATAATGGACGACGCATTTCACCTCAGTTGTATGTCTTTCTCAAGACTTAATTCTGCTTTATGTGTGGTATAAACTTTACTAGCCTATCAGATAGTAGTTTTCGGTTTACAAAATTTGTGGCTACAGGTATTTTAAATATCAGTTGCAAAATCTCTATTATAAATCATTAGAATTATTTAGAGGTACAATATTCAACAATATTTTATACTTTTAAATATTTAGATGTAAAAAATACACAAGAAACAGTTTCTACTTTACAGACTTATAAAAAGATAAGTAGGATATTTACAAATAATTAGTTTTATGATAAATGATAGTACATGCAACTATAACAGAAACACAAAAAGGTAACTGACCTTAACTGTTTCTCTCCTACCTCCTTTAGCTATATTTTATTAAAATTATTTCTCGGTATATGCATAGTATATATCAGCAATTAAAGAGATATGAAACCCAACATTTTTCTTTCACAATTCAACAATTTAATTACTTTTCAATTGATTATCAATATTGCTTCATTCTCTTGGTATACTTTTTTGAAGGAGTAGCAATTCACTACTGGGTGCTAGCTAGCCATATTGGGTTAGCCAATGACAATGAGGCATATATGTGCAGTCACCAATCAGCAGCTAGCTCGAGTAGAACTTTGCTGCTTCCGAGCCTACCTAGGTATTCTTTTCAACAAGGGTTTCCAAGAGAACAAAGCAACTTAAATAATATAAAATAGTTGTGCAACTCATGGACATGCAATATGAAAATCCTCTTGAAAATCATTTCTATTATCTACTCTGCTGTAGCCATTTAAGGACAGAAATAAATGAGCCCCTGCATAAATCAAGCAATCACTAGGTAGTATGTAGTGGATCAGGCTTCTGGAGTCTAAGAGCTCGCTTCCATTGAGTCGTAATTCAGTTTGCGTGCACTCGCAAACCGTTAAATATGCTGTCGAAAGCAATAGCGTTTAACGACTGTTTCCAATGGCGCGTTATACCTCAATATCGGCTGCCGGACTTCGGCTGCCGAAAAGATTTTCGCGTCCCATAGAAAGTAATAGAAGCCGTTAATCGATAAATTATACCAGGTTTCCATTGAAAGCGCTAACTGTTAATACACTGTCGGAGGCTGTCGATACATTGAGAAATATTACCCCCAGCTCAATTAGGTGTAAAGGAGGAAAAAAGAGCTTTTTGAGGCCTGTTTCTCATTGAAATAGCAAATCACAAAAATATTATGAGTGTTTCAATGTACAAATAACATTATATATGCTACATTTATTGGTCCTATGTATAGGAATATTTGCACCCATGTTGTCATAGAAATTTCAATATGTATGTGCATATAAAAATATATGCAAGCACCACAATTATGGAACGACCTCCCGCACACTTTCAAACCTTCCCCATGCCTAATATCCTTTAAGAGATCCCTCTCTACATATCTCAAAACAGAATGCACCTGTCATTGTTGATTATATATTTCCTACCGGTTCTATGTTAAATTTTTGTGCATATATGGTGTATTATTATTTTTTTTTATTTTATTGTACCCATTGTATCAATGCAATGTTTTGTGGACCCAGGACATACTTGAAAACCATAGAAATCTCAATGTATCTTTCCTGGTAAAATATTATAAAAATAAATAAAATATCTACCTATTCAAAATGAAACCTTTGCCCAGGGATGCTATATATAATCTCAATACATATAGAAAAATAATTCAAAGGAAATAAGTTGTTTATCATGAAGATGAGTTTTATTATTACAGATTTACCCTCATTCAAATGTAATTTTCAATGTGAAAATCATATTTATTCAATACAAAACGATGACACATTAAAGTTATAATGTGTCATAGTACTAATATTTATAAAATATATGTAATGTCATGTCTGCTAAAGCAGATAATACATTTGCAATATTTAGACTATTAACCAAAATACATAAGTGCTTAATATTACATACTTCAAGAGATATGAAGTATTGTCTTTAACATGGAGTTATTGAAACATTTTAAAAGTGCATTGTGCATTGGTCCCAGGGAGAGTCTGTGTCTGTTCATATGATGTCAATTAAAATGTATTAATCACCTCTATATCATGGCAATCACATATATGTTGTATATACATCAGTGCATAAATATCCTAAAGATACATTTATCTAATTATTCTAAATATTGAATAATAATCTTGACAAAAAGGAGTGCATTAGTCATGATAGGTATTAGTCATGATAGGTATATATTTCAGATATTACATTCCACATAGGACTATAAGAATGAATGCAAGGTATTTGGCCATATCAACAGGAAGGAGTATTTACTTTTCAACTCTTCTATAACTGTATAACCCTTATTAGCTTCATCTGAAGGAGCAAACAACATATGCTTGTGGAATATAAATCATAACATTTACACATGTCACGTTGACTTATGTTAGATAGCATATACTGTATAAATTTCAGACACGTATCCCCAAGTATTCTTAAACGGCATAATATGATATCCTCAATAAAAGGACACATAAATTTATCAACAATGTACACCTGCATATTAATTGACATCATGTGAAATAAAAATGAATAAAGCTGTTCATTTTTAGCAGATAAACAGCTATTAGAATAATATTAAGATATATGTTCAAATTTGGATTAGAAAAATGGATGCATATTTATGAGATGAAAATCGCACTTAAAAAAGTGCTTTAGTGCAAAAATTAGATATGATATATCTTGGGTTGAAAAAAAAGAATATTAATTAATTCTTGCGGCGTGATTTTGCCTTTGGAGGAGAGGTACTTAGGGGGGCAGTGTGGCGTCTTGTGCGACACCCACCAGCTGAATGTGAGGCTAATAACCGCGATTCAGGGTCCTGCAGGGAGATGACAGAGGATGCAAGGGAGGATGGAGTTTGGGGCCTATCCGCGAGCCTCTCCACTGCCTCTGCCAGGCGGACGAGTGAGGCATTATGGATGTCCATTTGGCTCTGTATCCTTCTCAAATCCTGCTGCTGCTGGAGCCTGGACAGCCTAAGCTCTCTATGTATGAGCCTCAGTAGATCATCCTGCTGGGACTGTGCCGGACCCTGTTGTACATTTGGTGTCTCAGGAACTAATAATTGGCTGGTTCCAGGGCTGTCTCTCCGTATTGGTGACTGTGAGGTTGTCTGTGATGGCACTGTTGGCAATACATTGGTGGGTGCAGTGGGTGGTGGTGTGGATTCCTGTTGTGCCATAGGAGTGGGAGGCATATAGTACAGATGATGCAGATCTGTATGCTGCTGTGGTGGGTGCATCATCTGCTGCTGAGGATAATGATGTCGTGGGGGGTGCATCATCTGCTGGTGAGGAGGATGTTGTGGGGGGTGCATCATCTGCTGCTGAGGAGGATGTTGTGGGGGGTGCATCATCTGCTGCTGAGGAGGATGTTGTGGGGGGTGCATCATCTGCTGCTGAGGAGGATGTTGTGGGGGGTGCATCATCTGCTGCGGTGGGTGCAGCTGTGGGGGCTGTGCCATTTGTTGCTGCGAAGTATGCATGAACTGCCATTGTTGAGGAGGATGAGTCTGCTGGGGTTCAGAACCCAAAACATGAAATGTTGTCTCCGAAGTAGATGGAGAAGGGCATGATACATCCTCCACCTCATATGCCCTAGGCTGCTGCATATCATCTTCTAAGAGGCTGATATAGGAGGTAGTGTCACCATAGATATCCTCATCCTCCTCAGTGAATGTAGGAACATCCTGCTGTGGTGTTGGTGCAGCTTCATACTCCTCCTGTTCGGAACCTACAAATAAATATACGGTATGTTTACATTATCTATCTAATAGAATATATTACTTTGTAGCATAACAATACAGACTATTATATTCCATATTTATGTGTATATATGTACACACACACACATACACACACACATACACATACACACACACACACACACACATACACACACACACACATACATACATATAGTGTGTTTGGGAGAAAAATCAAAGCATATATGACCATAACTGAGGAATCTTTATAGACTGTGTCTTAAAGGAACATTGTTAAAGGGACACTGTACCCAAATATTTTCTTTTGTTCAGATAGAGCATGCAATTTTATTCAACTTTCGGATTTACTCCTATTTTCAAATGTTCTTTATTCTCTTGGTATCTTTATTTGAAATGCAAGAATGTAAGTTTAGATGGTGGCCCATTTTTGGTGAACAACCTAGGTTGTCCTTGCTGATTGGTGGATAAATGCATCCACCAATCAAAAACTGCTGTCCAGAGTTCTGAACCTAGAAAAAAAGCTTACATGTCTTATTTTTCATGTAAAGATAGCAAGAGAATGAAGAGAAATTCATAATAGGAGTAAATTAGAAAGTTGCTTAAAATTGCATGCTGTATCTGAATCACAAAATAAATATTTTGGGTACAGTGTCCCTTTAAGGACAATGACACATGATTTATATGAAATGCTTAATATTCTTGGATATTATATTATCAATATTCTTGCTTGTCGGAGCAGATATACAATACAGAGTGCTTGCTGAACATATTAAATACAACTATGTAAATTTAGATTCATAGCTAAACACAGATGGGTATTTATGATATACAACATATATACATCACATATATGGTTATATTTAATATTGAATATTCACCTTCATACACCTCTTCAGGTGGCACAGAGGTGTCCATTGTCCCCTTACATCCGTAAACAGATTAATCCGAGATGACATTGGACAGCATCTCCTCCCATGACCTTAGGTGTATCCTCTTGCTAGGACCACCACCTGTCCCACGTGCATATTTGGCCTGCTGTGCCAGCTTAGCTTTGGTTTCCCTCCTGCAGTCATGATAGCGGTGTTTAATGCTGGCAGTAGAACGATTACGTCCTAAGCAGCTGACTGCCACTCGAATCTCCTCCCACAGCTTATTCCGGACAGCCGGCCTCAGGTTAGGGTTCTCCAGCTGAGCTGCCCTCTCCAAGTATGCCTCAACAAGAGCCTCCTTTTCCTCCTCAGAGTACCTCTCCTCTCTTAGCCTGCCCTTCACACCTGAAGGGCCAGCAGACACAGACTCTCCCTCCTGTGACTGGGGACCAGCCCTCTCTACCTCCTCTGTCCCTGCAGGCTGTGACAGGCTACAACCAGCCCCACCCCCAGTTGCCACAGTCTGCCCCACTTTCCCTTTTCTTTTTGTGCCTAGCTGAGGCTGACTCCTCCTCACTCCTCCCACCTCCATTCCTCTTCCACCCTCTCTCCTTCCCTCCTCTGCCAGGGTTTGAGGAAGGACAAATCCTCCACCCAAACCTCGGCCCCTATTCCTGCCCATACTACTCCCTACTTCCCCCCTCCCCCTCCCTCTATCCACCCTCACCACTGCCCTCCCCCTAGCCACCCCCTTCCCAACTCCACTAGGCCTATCCATCCCTTTCTCCTTCCTCCCTAACTCTAACCTAACACTAAAGTCCCTAGCTTACCTAACTACACTAATTCACCTAACTAAACCCTAAATTAAATAGCCCCAAAACTAACTACCTAACCTATCTAGACCCTAACTATCTCTATTCTATATCCCTCAAAATAAAAATAAAATGTGGGGGTGAAAATAAACAAAGGGATGTAAATGAAAAAGGAAAAACTAAGGAGGATTAGAACAAAATTATAGAAAAATAATAAGGGATGCAAATTAAGAAAGGGGTGAGCTATATAGTCAAATGAAACAAAAAATATGGGATGTTAAAAAAAAAAAAATAGGATGGGCAAAATGTATATATAAAAAAACAAGTTATATAGTGAGGAAGGGAAGGGTAGTCAAAGGGGGGATGGGAAGTGGAATAAGGGGATTAATGAAAGGAGTAATAAAGGAAGATGGGGATATGGGGGTTAATGAAAAAAAAAATGTGAATGTGTTTGTATCAAATAAAAGTGTGTATGTGTGTGTGTGTGTATTTGTGTGTATAAACTAATGTGTGTTAATTAACTAATGTATGGATGTGTGTGTGTGTTCCTAATATTATATGAGGCCTACAATAAGAATATATGGAAATCAAATATCAAACTCTCCACTAACTCTCAAACAACTCTCAAAAACCCAAAACTCCTACCAACGCAACTAGCTCCCGTGTCTTTCTCTCTAGAGGCGATCACAGGTAAAGAGCGCAGGCGCAAACCGTTATTCTTATAGACAGAGGTCGGGTTACCATGGCAATGCACTTGTTATGGCGCGCTTTTCGACAAATCCGACATCGGTTGGCAACGCAAACTTACGTACGGCCGAAAAGAGCGACTGCGCGCAACACGCTAATCTTTTCAATGGAAACCTGGTACTAAAATGGAGCCGTAAATTACCTTTAGCTGTCGTCCGCTTCGGTAGCTTACGGCTCCATTTTTAACGACTCAATGGAAGCGAGCTCTAAATTAGGTTACTCAAAGTGGAAAAAAACTTCACAGAGTCAAATTACAGGAACATGGGTGGAGATAATGAAATACTTGAAAATAATAATGAAAGTGCATTGTGAAGTTTTACTTTTCATAACTAAACAATTTATGGCAAATTCAATTTGTTTTTGTGTCCCTTTCAAAAGCTGAAAACACCCTAATACTTAAAAATAGCAACCAAAAAGAAACCCTCAGCAATCAAAACCTAACTGTGGCCTCCTTCCAAAGCTATAATCCTTACTACAGCACAGTGATGTGCGGTGACTTCAGAGGCTGGTGAGGCAGTGTCTAGGAATCGGATACGCCTTCATTCTTTAGATATCCTTTGTTGAAGAAATAGCAATTGCACATGGGCGAGCCAATATCTATATGCAGCCACCATTCAGTATCTACTGAGCATATTTAGATATGATTTTCAACAAAGGATATCTGATTTTCTTCATTCTTTTGATATCCTTTGTTGAAAAGCATATCTAAATATGCTTAGTAGCTACTGAGCATATTTAGATATGCTTTTCAACAAAGGATATCAAAAGAATGAAGAAAATCAGATATCCTTTGTTGAAATTCATATCTAAATATGCTCAATAGCTTCTAAGCATATTTAGATATGCTTTTCAACAAAGGATATCTGATTTTCTTCATTCTTTTGATATCCTTTGTTGAAAAGCATATCTATATATGCTTAGTAGCTACTGAGCATATATAGATATATGCTCAGTAGCTACTACTGGCACTGTAGCTACTCACTGGCACTGACCGACGGTCTGACCTGTCACCACCTCCTGAGTCCTGACCAGCCACTAGAGTCAACAGTCAAGCAAGCTAGCAATTTCACTGCTGCATTGATTTGAATTGATTCAGCTCAGCCCTCAGCTCACCTACCTGGCTAGTAGCTATGCTCCGGCTGGGCTCCTAGTCCTCCTGACGTCCAACTCCGGCTGACACCTGACACGACTGACTCCTGCTCCACACGACTCCACAACAGAACACAGACAGTCCACTCCGACTCCTCCTGACCGTCACCGACTCACTCCTCACACAACTGGGCTGGCCTAGGTCACGCTGAGAGGGAGAACTGCATATTAAAAGTTATGTTTTACATTATTTTTCCCCACTATCTCACAGTGTTAATAAGGTCACCTTGTTCCCACACACATATTCAAGCCATATTAAGAATATGTATGTGGGAACAAGGTGACATTATTAACACTATATGAAAGAGGAAAAAAAAAATTAAAACATTACTTTTCATATGCAGATATTATCTGCATATTATTAAAAGTTATGTTTTAATTTATTTTCCCCCATTTCATAGTGTTAATAAGGTCACCTTGTTGTTCCCACACACACATTCAAGCAGGTATATTTTGCAATTTTGATGACATGAGTCTCTGATGATTCCGATCACAGGCTGAGCATATGTGTCTTAATGCAATGTAAAGCCCAAAAGTAAAAACAGATGATTTAAATTGAACTCACTGATATGTATGCCGTTATATCCAGAATGTCCAACTTCAGCCTATGAGACCTCTTTTAATATAACTCCTACTACCCAATTCTGCACTTCTTCAAGAGAGACAGATTTGATTCACTAACAGCCTATCCAAAGTTTCCAGTCTCATCATCTTCCATGTTATTGCATGGAGACCATTCATTAAAGGGACATAACAAGGTTGATAGCATGCCAGACAAGGCTGTTTAGATCTACATGCAGGGCATCAGAGGAGCAGATCTAAGTACAAACACACAGAGTAAGTATTCTCTGCGCACTGTGTACACAGGCTTTGTCTATGCTGCATTGACCAATAAAGCTTTTTTTGCTTTACAGCAGTACAGCCCTGGCAAACTATTGATGTTCAAGTTCAACTTACTTAGTCATTTTAAAGCTCATGCCCTTACCATTAGTTAGCGTCAGGATCACACTGTGTCTAGAGCAGTGATTTTTAACCTTTTTTTTGCCGTGGCACACTTTTTTACATTAAAAAATCCTGTGGCACACCACCATCCCAAAATTTAAAAAAATTCACACATTGTAGCCTAATACAGCATATATATATATACACATACACACAAACACACACATACTGTATGTATTGTGCTGTTATGCCATGCCTCCTACAAACTACCCCTGCACTGGGAGTAAAAAACAAGCAAAGTTTAAAAAATATGTCACACTGTTGTCAATCTGCCGTGGCACACCTGAGGATCTCTCACGGCACACTAGTGTGCCACGGCACACTGGTTGAAAAACACTGGTCTAGAGGATATTAGAAGAATTGAGAGACTGTGAGACAGACAGCGCACACACAGTCACAGTGTCAGTGAAAGAGAGACTAAGGGAATAAGCTTTAGTTTAGACTCTGGACACAGAGACAGGTAGGTTATGGTATTATTGTATTATTTAAAAATAATAGTTTATACTGACACAGACAGGCAGCAGCCTCATCCTCTAATACATGACTCACTCATAGGAATACTTTACTAGGAGGTTCTTTATTATAAAAGTAATTTTATAAAATGATGCATCATTTCACACAAAAAGTGACAGTCCACTTCCATGATGTTCCAACAGTTCCATCCATCATTAGGTAATGATTCCTTCCTTCTATTCAATATATTTAGTCTGTTGCACAATTTTTTTATTCTCCTTTAAAAACTTGGCATAAAAATAAAAAAGGTATTTTTATGCCAATTTTTTAAAGGAGAATAAAAAAATTGTGCAACAGACTAAATATATTGAATCCATTCCAGCTTCCTTGGAAGTTTATTTACTTGAACTTCAAGAACTTCTCTCCTCCAATACCTCCATAATATCACTTACTTCAAGGCTCTTCCACTCCATTCCTTTTCCTCATCACTTGTCTTCCAAGTTTGATGAGGAAAAGGAAGGGAATGGAAGAGCCTGAATTATGATATTATGGAGGTATTGGAGGAGAGAAGTTCTTTAAGTTCTCGAGACTCAAGTAAATAAACTTCAAAGGAAGCTGTGTGAGGCGAGCCTGTGATCATTTTATAACGTTTCATGTGTTATGCAGCAGGAATATGATCTGCTACTTTAAAAATAAAAACGGACATATAAAAATACAGTACCCAGGTCGCCTGCAGCACAGCAGAGGAAATGTCATTTGCTGGCAGCTTTCCTAGCTTTAGAGACAATCCCCAGGCAGGGCTGTGCAATAGTAGTGCTCATACTTATTTTATAAATCTAAGTTAAACATACAGTATTAGCATTTTGTTTATTATTATCTTTTTGCATAAAAAGGATTTCTTAAAAACTATTTATATTTACAGGGAAACTAGCACAAGTGCAACCAATACCTAGGTATTAGTTATTCACTGATTAAAGAGTTTGGTTTATTTAATCCCTGTAATTCGTTTTTAAATTCTCTTGGAAATTAGAAAGTGGCCGAAATAACGTTATTCCAATTAGATGATACACACAGCACAGGATCAGATTCACAGGATAACGAAGGGATTAGAGAGACTGTGTCACTGGCAAGTTCTTTGTAAATGTAGTGATTCTAGGTTAGTAAGTAAGCACAATGAGGTATACAGTTTAGTTTACGTGTGCATGGGATGCTGCAGGGGCTCAGGATCATGCAGGGAAGTTACAGCTGCACCCTGCAGCTCCCTGTAGTCTGCCGGGTGATGGGGAAGCAGGGGCGCCCCTCCCTGGACTGATCATGTCTGTGGTGAGCAAAGTTTCCTGTGGTAGCAGCCTTTGCAGCTGGGTGGGGGAGAGCGCTTCTTTTTAAGGCAGGGTGGGTGGTTAGATAAAGAGGATTGGATTCGGAATCATCAGAGACAGTGTGACACTAAGTGCGCAACGCCGCCATGACTGTCACTGTGACAGTCATGGCGGCGTTGCGCACTTAGTAAAAGTTAAGTTAACTGAAAAAAAACTAAGCAGCTTAAAAAGCTCTTAACTCCAGTCCAGTCCTCGTGAGCGGTGAGTGAGACAACAACAGTAAAACACAGTCTCACTGGGTCTGGACTGGAGGACTCTGCCTGTGGCTGGTCAGGACTCAGGACTCAGGAGGAGGTGAGGGTGACAGGTCAGACGACCGTCGGTCAGTGCCAGTGAGTGGTGGGTCGGGTGGCTAATAACAGGAGTAGTACACTCCTGTTATTAGCCACCCGACCCCCCACTCACTGGCACTGACCGACGGTCGTCTGAACTGTCACCCTCAGGGGCGTAACTAGAAACCACAGGGCCCCGGTGCAAGAATCTAAGAAGGGCCCCCCACCCACCCCCCCCAAAAAATGAATTTGATACATCTTTTTTTTTTTTTTCAACAAAATAATGACAAATTTAAACTTTCCTGTTTTAGACAAAGCATGCAATTTAAAACAAATTTCTAATTTACATCTATTATCTAATTTGATTTGTTCTCTTGGTATCCTTTATTGAAAAGGCTCAGAAGCACTGCTGGAACATATGTGCTGATTGGTGGCTGTGCATATATGCCTATAGTCATTGGCTCACCCAATGTGTTCATTGAGCTCACAGTAGTGCATTGCTGCTTCTGTCTCTCTCTCATGTACAATAATCCCCCATTAAAAAAGAACTGGAGATATAAAAAGAAAAGTGATATAATTCAGAGCCCCTGTTTAAGATTAGTGCTTGTCTTGATGCACCAGGCTGTAAAATTGGCCGTGATAGAGGGCTCATTTTATCAAAGTGTAGGGTCCTAATTTGGTTCTGTAACTAGTTAGACCCACTCAGTGGCGTCACTAGGGTTGGTGTCACCCGGTGCGGTAAGTCATGGTGTCACCCCCCCCCCCCAGAAAGCAGACACACACAAAAACACAGGCAAACACACATACAAACACTCAGACACACTTAAACACATACTCAGATGCACACACAAACACTCGGAAACACACTCAGACACACACACAAAAACACACACACAAAAACACTGAGACACACAAAAACTCAGACACACACATACAAAATATGTAAACTGCACTGCATCAATTAGGAAGCTCATGCCTAGAACTGCTCCCTGGCTCAGCAGAACATCAAATGAAAGATAAACAGAGCACTCTAAAATAAATCACTGAAGAAAAGGTTTAGGCACGCAAACTATGAAAATTCTGCTCTCTGACTCTGTTCCAAGTCTGTCAGTGCACAGCCCTGGGCCGCATGTCACTGAGCAGTGAGCACAGATAGGCAGGCAGGTTTAGGCTAGCAGCGCAACTTTGCAAGCTCCACGGCACACCCACAACATTCATAGTGAAATTGGGCAGGGGAGGAGCAAAGTACAAACAAGCAAAAGCAGCCGGGAAAACTATTTGTTGAAATTGCAGCACTGGCTCAAGGGGCAAAAAAATTGTGTGTCTACAACTTCCCCAGTCCCACTAATGTTCACAAATGCCAGCCTCTAATAAAATAATCTATGCATCTCAACATTGTATTTCTTTGAATTTCAATAAAATTTAAAAAAAAATAATAAAAAAAAAAATTAAATTTTTTTTTTTTTTTTTTTTTGGTGTCACCCCCTGGAGGGTGTCACCCGGGTGCGGCCCGCCCCCCCCGCCCCCCCCCGCCCCCCCCTAGTGACGCCACTGGACCCACTGCACAGGGAAGGAAAATGCCCAGCTCCAGGATAATCAGTTTTCTCTTTTCTTGTATAAAGCAATAGATATAGCAATATCCAGCCCTGTATTGTGCAGAAAAAATATATTATAGCAACTGCATGACTACTGCACAGAGGGATACCTAGACTGTGTGCAAAGGGAAGGTGAAGATTCACAGATGTCCATGAATTATAATAATTGTTATTATAAATAACATTTGTTTGTATATATCAGGATGCCTAATTGCCTATTAATGTATCCTAGCGCACAACTGTCATACTTTTGTGTTGTGTATTTAGTATTAATAATACAAATTATGAATTCTCATATATATATATATATATATATATAAACACATACACACACATATATATAAATACACATATACATATATCTACAGTCAAACACTGTAGACTGCAGTCAGTTATACGTATAGAAGGATTCAACTTTACCTAAGTGATGTTTGACTAGGAGAAAGACGGAGCTGAATATGGTTACAGTTATCCCAAAATATAAACCTAAAGTTCGCTGCCCTGTCACTGGCAAATGTTATTCCACTACCAAACTCCACTTGCTGGAACTAGTAGCTCAGCTGCACCAAATGAAGGCGGTGCTGTCCTGCTCGCACTCCGCTTTAGTGAGGGCACCTAGACTCACTAGAGTAGAGAGTCACACTTTTTCTATGCTACACTATCATTTTGTTTTAAATGAGACATCCTTACACATCCACATGCATACACCCAGGCACCCACAGCCGGGCGGATTTACAGTGTGTTCAGATGTGATTCCCATGGATGTAGGAGACAGGTACCTACATACATAAGATACATCTATTGACATTTACATGCACACACACAAAAGCACAAGATACCCACAAGCATACGCACATAGGAACATACACAAAACCAAGCATGCATACACACATGCATTCAGAAACAAAGACAAAAAAGTAACCTCTGGCAGACACGTTCATATATACACATATCATTACACAAAAGGACCTACATGCACACACAGATACAACACACATACATCCACAAAGACACACACACACATATATATATATATATACATACACACACACAGGCAATATTCCTTCAAAAAAAAATGTAAACATTTTTTTAACACTGTACGCATATTTTTTTATCTGTGCAATTTTGGCCAAGAAGCTTTTTTTTCTCTGATTGTTCTCATTGAAAACACAACAAGCTCTACTCATACACAACTGCTTATTCTGAAATATGTTGGAAATGTGCAAAAGTCAGACACACACACACTCACAGTAACATAGGCACAAAGACACACAAGAAAGGGCAGAAGATTTTTTTTCTCCAGTTTTCCTTATTGAGAACACAACAAACTGCACCAAAACATAACTGATTATTCTGAAGTCTGGGGCGCGATCCGATATAGATCGCAGTTTGCGGCGCAAGCGAGGGAACCGGCGTCGCCCGCAGTTTCAGCTCGCAACTCGAGCTATCCCATATAGGTCGGCGTCAGATGCTAACGTGCCGTAAGTCTGACAAACCAGCGATGTCCAGAAATCTGCGTAAGTACAAATTTCTGGCGTCGCCAGTGACTTGCGCCACGTTAGAAACTGCCGGCGCCTATAAAACCTGACTAAAGTCTAAAACACCCGCACTGTCTAACACGCCTCCCTAACATAGCCCGCACTGTCTAACACGCCTCCCTAACATAGCCCGCACTGTCTAACCCTCTATCCGCTATCCCCCCTCACTAGCCTAACAATAAAAAAGCTATTAACCCCTAAACCGCCGCTCCCGTACCCCGCCGCAACCTAATCAAGTTATTAACCCCTAAACCGCCGCTCCCGTACCCCGCCGCCAGCTATATTATATCTATAACCCCCTAAAGTGAGCCCCTAACACCGCCGCCATCTATATTAAAATTATTAACCCCTAATGTAAGCCCCTTACACCACCGCCATCTCTATTAAAATGATTAACCCCTAATGTAATCTACCTACCCCGCCGCCAGCTATATTATCTATATTAACCCTAAGTATATTATAGTTAATATAGGTATTACATTATATATATTAACTATATTAACCCTAATTATATTAGGGTTAATATAGTTAATATAGTTACTATAGTATTTATATTAACTATATTAACTCTATCTAACCCTAACTAAATTTATATTAAATTAATCTAATTCATTTATAAACTAAAATATTCCTATTTAAATCTAAATACTTACCTATAAAATAAACCCTAAGATAGCTACAATATAATTAATAATTACATTGTAGCTATGTTAGGGTTAATATTTATTTTACAGGTAAATTGTTAATTATTTTAACTAGGTATAATAGATATTAAATAGTTATTAACTATTTAATATCTACCTAGTTAAAATAATTACCCAATTACCTGTAAAATAAATCCTAACCTAAGTTACAAATACACCTACACTAGCAATAAATTAAATAAACTACAAACATCTATCTAAAAATACAATTAAATTAACTAAACTAAATTACAAAAAAAACAAAACACTAAATTACAAAAAATAAAAAAAAGATTACAAGATATTTAAGCTAATTACACCTATTCTAAGCCCCCTAATAAAATAATAAACCCCCAAAATAAAAAATTCCCTGCCCTATTCTAAATTAAACAAATTTCAAAGCTCTTTACCTTACCAGCCCTTAAAAGGGCCTTTTGTGGGGCATGCCCCAAAGAATTCAGCTCTTTTGCATACAACAAATACAATCCCCCCCCCCCCATTACAACCCACCACCCACATACCCCTTTTCTAAAACCACCCAAACCCCCCTTAAAAAAGCCTAACACTACCCCCCTGAAGATCTCCCTACCTTGTCTTCACCACACCGGGCCGAACTCCTGATCCGATCCGGGCGATGTCTTCCTCCAAGCGGCAAAGAAGAATTCTTCCTCCGGCGATGTCTTCCTCCAAGCGGCAAAGAAGAATTCTTCCTCCGGCGACGTCTTCCTCCAAGCGGCAGCAAAGTCTTCATTCTTCCGGCGGCATCTTCAATCTTCTTTCTTCGCTCCGCCGCCGCGGAGCATCCATCCTGGCCGACTGCTGTACTTGGAATGAGGTACCTTTAAATGACGTCATCCAAGATGGCGTCCGCCGAATTCCGATTGGCTGATAGGATTCTATCAGCCAATCGGAATTAAGTTAGAAAAATCTGATTGGCTGATTGAATCAGCCAATCAGATTCAAGTTCAATCCGATTGGCTGATCCAATCAGCCAATCAGATTGAGCTCGCATTCTATTGGCTGTTCCGATCAGCCAATAGAATGCAAGCTCAATCTGATTGGCTGTTCGGATCAGCCAATCGGATTGAACTTGAATCTGATTGGCTGATTCAATCAGCCAATCAGATTTTTCTAACTTAATTCCGATTGGCTGATAGGATTCTATCAGCCAATCGGAATTCGGCGGACGCCATCTTGGATGACGTCATTTAAAGGTACCTCATTCCAAGTACAGCAGTCGGCCAGGATGGATGCTCCGCGGCGGCGGAGCGAAGAAAGAAGATTGAAGATGCCGCCAGAAGAATGAAGACTTTGCTGCCGCTTGGAGGAAGACGTCGCCGGAGGAAGAATTCTTCTTTGCCGCTTGGAGGAAGACATCGCCGGAGGAAGAATTCTTCTTTGCCGCTTGGAGGAAGACATCGCCCGGATCGGATCAGGAGTTCGGCCCGGTGTGGTGAAGACAAGGTAGGGAGATCTTCAGGGGGGTAGTGTTAGGCTTTTTTAAGGGGGGTTTGGGTGGTTTTAGAAAAGGGGTATGTGGGTGGTGGGTTGTAATGGGGGGGGGGGGATTGTATTTGTTGTATGCAAAAGAGCTGAATTCTTTGGGGCATGCCCCACAAAAGGCCCTTTTAAGGGCTGGTAAGGTAAAGAGCTTTGAAATTTGTTTAATTTAGAATAGGGCAGGGAATTTTTTTTATTTTGGGGGTTTATTATTTTATTAGGGAGCTTAGAATAGGTGTAATTAGCTTAAATATCTTGTAATCTTTTTTTTATTTTTTGTAATTTAGTGTTTGTTTTTTTTTGTAATTTAGTTTAGTTAATTTAATTGTATTTTTAGATAGATGTTTGTAGTTTATTAAATTTATTGATAGTGTAGGTGTATTTGTAACTTAGGTTAGGATTTATTTTACAGGTAATTGGGTAATTATTTTAACTAGGTAGATATTAAATAGTTAATAACTATTTAATATCTATTATACCTAGTTAAAATAATTAACAATTTACCTGTAAAATAAATATTAACCCTAACATAGCTACAATGTAATTATTAATTATATTGTAGCTATCTTAGGGTTTGTTTTATAGGTAAGTATTTAGATTTAAATAGGAATATTTTAGTTTATAAATTAATTAGATTAATTTAATATAAATTTAGTTAGGGGTGTTAGGGTTAGATAGAGTTAATATAGTTAATATAAATACTATAGTAACTATATTAACTATATTAACCCTAATATAATTAGGGTTAATATAGTTAATATATATAATGTAATACCTATATTAACTATAATATACTTAGGGTTAATATAGATAATATAGCAGGCGGTGGGGTAGGTAGATTACATTAGGGGTTAATCATTTTAATAGAGATGGCGGCGGTGTAAGGGGCTTACATTAGGGGTTAATAATATTAATATAGCTGGCGGCGGTATAGGGGGATTAGATTAGGGGTTAATAATTTTTATATAGGTGGCGGCGGTGTAAGGGGTCAGATTAGGGGATAGATAAGGTAGATGGCGGCGGTTTTAGAGGCTCACAGTAGGGGGTTAGTTTATGTAGATGGCGGCGGGGTCCGGGAGCGGCGGTTTAGGGGGTAATAACTTTATTAGGGATTTCGGGGGGGGGGGGATCGCGGTTGACAGGGAGATAGACATTGCACATGCGTTAGGTGTTAGGTTTATTTTAGCAGATCGCGGTTGACAGGGAGATAGACATTGCGCATGCGTTAGGTGTTAGGTTTATTTTAGCAGCCAGTTTAGGGAGTTACGGGGCTCCAATAGTCAGCGTAAGGCTTCTTACGGCTGCTTTTTGTGGCGAGGTGAAAATGGAGTAAGTTTTCTCCATTTTCGCCACGTAAGTCCTTACGCTGCATATTGAATACCAAACTGCGCGGGTTTGGTATACCTGCCTATGGCCCAAAAAACTGCGGGCGACGGCAGAAATATACGGGCGTAACTTCTAGGTTACGCCGTATATGTGATACCAAACCCGCGCAAATATTGGCGTCGCCGGCTTTTGCGGGCGACGATTTATATCGGATCGACCCCCTGTTGGGAGTGTGAATAAGCTAAAGATTCAGAAACACACATACAAGCACACACACAACTATGTAAATGTTCCAAAGACTAATAAATCCCCTCCTTGCTTTTATTGGTGAGAATCTGCTCCATAGTATTAAAGGACAAATGTTGTAGGGACACTGGATTCTAAAAGAACAGGATATGCTAGGCAAGATGTAATACAACATGAGACCTCTTTCTGTAACTGTCATGGCTCAGGCTTCTGGACAGTTGTCCTTATGGGAGGTACATATGGGACCAGAGGTAGTGCTTTACAATTGTAAGCTATAAACAGAGGCATTGGACAAGGTATAGATAACTGCCTTATCTATAAATATTGAACATATAGATTTATTTAACCATATACAATCCTTGACTATTTTGTTATAACTATAACTGGTGGCAATGTATAACATAGTAAACAATAGAAAGTGAGCAGCATCAACAAGGGGGAGATAAAATAACTTTAATTTGTAAAGTAACTGTTAGAATAAGTAGCAGTAGCTTTACAACCTTATTGACATAGTATGCAGGTATCAGATAACTTTCTCCAGTTTATCATATAATAACACATAGATTAGAAAATAAGCTGACAAAATATGTAGCAAAACAGTCAAGTCACAGTTTAGGATCAGCTCTCTAGAAAAAACTGACAGATTATTACTAAAAAAAAATAAAGTGTGAAATAAACTTGAACTTTCAGTGCTTAATTTTACCTTTGCAATCCTAGCTACTGCTCTCTGCCATGAGTCTCAGCAGCAGCTGCATTGTCATGTCTGTCTTGTCTTATGCTACTACTGCACTTTCTCATTCAGGATGAGGGAAGCCCGGTCCTGTGCTCCACCCCTAATGTCATACCTCCCCAAAACAAGTCTCACACATAGGAATAATAAGAAAATAAACACTGACTGGTGCTGGGGAGCAGCTGTCTCCTATGTGCCCTGGGCCCTGCCCTTATTTCAACACTGATGTTAGCCTGAACAGCAACTGAACCCCAACCCTTTCTGACAGGTTATATCATAACATAAACACTTCAAACCATGACTGAAAATATCAGTTATAGCACACACATTACATGTATCTGTGATTTTAAATGTATTAAAAAGTAAAAACATGTAATTATTTAAAAAGTACTTAACCAGAAAATGATCTTTTTTACTTCAGACTCAGCTCACCACACACTCTTGTTTCTGCATTTCCCGCGCTCTGCCTGAAATCTGCCTCTCTCTCCTCCCCCCTTCCTCTCCCATCATGTTCCTTGCTCTGGCTCTGGGACAATACCGAATGTGATTATGTGACCACCAGCCCAGAGGGAGGAGGAGACAGAATGAAGGGAGGCAGGCAAAGTGCTAGACGAGTCACATAATTTTTCAATGTTTTTTAAAGATACATAGTAAAAATGTTATAATAATGCAGCAGCAGCAGCTGCTGTGGGAAACGGAGTGGTTTTGCAAAGCAGCTGGGAACAGACAATTTAGCAGAGTGCCTGCTAGGCTGGCAGTGGCAGGAGTCACACTCAGGCATATTTTTATAAGGAAATTAATGTGTGTTCTATTAAGAACAGGGCAGCGTTGGGCTGCCTGCTTCAAGAGAGGACAGGAGCAGTCTGATCAGATATGACAGACTGAAGTGCCGGCTGCGACCGATGGACCCAATTGGTCAAATCATTAAGCTGCCAGCTGGAACTTACCTTTTCCTTCCACTTTACAGTGCCTGGGAGGTTACTGCTGCATTCGCGTAGACAGCTCCTGCCTGCCTCCTCCTTTCCCGCTCAGCTGCAAATGTTTCAGAGTGTTGCCGTGGTAACCCGCGGCAACGCTCTGATTTAATACTGTTACTGTTAGTGAGCACCACGCAGCCCCTGCAGCCACTAAAAAAATGTGAAAAAAAAACAAGTTTGTTGGGGGGAAAAAATCCCCCCAACAAACTTGTTTTTTTTTCACATTTTTCACCCTCACACCTCCTGAGTCCTCCTGACCAGCCAGCCACATTGAGCAATAGCAATTTCACTGCTGCTGCATTGAGCTCAGCCGACAGCCCTCACCCACCTCACCTACCTGGCTAGTAGCTACGCTCCGGCTGGGCTCCTAGTCCTCCACCTCCAGTCCTCCGGCTGACAGTAACACCTGACCTGACTCCAACACAGTGACAGAACACTCCTGCTCCACTCCTCCGCTCCTGACCGTCACCGACCGACTCACTCCTGTCCTGAGACTCCTGACAACAACTGGGCTGGCCTAGGTCACGCTCTGAGACAGAGACTGGGAGAACTGCAGCAGCACGTCCGGTCCGTCGTCTTCAATCTCTGCTCTGACGCCAGTCGCACGTGACACTGACTGCACATCAACCTGACCACCAATGCGGCTGCGCAACAATTTCCCGCCCGGCAACTCAGCCTAGAGAGACTCAGACATACTGATGCCTGATTGGCTGAGCGGCCAGGCAGGCAGGGCTCAGGGCTCCCAAGGCTAGCCTCCGGTGGGAGCAGTTATGGGCTGCATTAGAGACTGCTGCATTAGTATTATTCCCCACTGGGTGGCAGTCTCTAAAGCAGCCCATAACATAACAGACTAATACATTCATATTGCGCAATGGAAGGACAGCTGGCCTCTTACCTTCTTGCGCAATATGAATGCAATGTAGTAAAGTTAGGAAACAATAAAATTGCAATAATAAGCATAATTTGGTGGAGGGGTGGGGGGGTAGGGGGGGTCACCTTTCATATGTTAAAAAAAAAAAAAAAAAAAAAAAACATTTATTTTTTTATTTTTTTTAATTAAAAAATAGATGTAATTCCCACATTGGCCAGGGGAGGCACTGCCTCACCTGCCTCTAATGAATGCACATCCCTGCTACAGCAGCTCCCCACCTCAACAACAACCCTCTAGCTCATGGACTGCCTCCTACATTTTAACTGAGAAGAGTGTGTATAGTGGCTTGCCTAATGTATTTACTAAAAAAGGAATTGTGGCACCAAAGGAGGAAGGCAGAATGCACCACACACATAAAAGATCCCTTACATAAAATATGAGATAATTATCTTTTAAATGAGGGATCCTATGCTCTGCTTGGTATAGGATGGTTGCCATAGAAATTACAGTCACCTATTAGGTGACTTTTATGATGTTCTGAACCAGACCTTAGCTCACGAGAACACACTGAATTGAACAAGTGACCCCATGCCTATCTTTCAACTGAGGAGATCACATGACCAGTTGCTATAAGGTTATTACCATGGAAACTAATATGCAGATAGAGCCATATGGAAAATGGACTGGGGTATCTTATCTGATCTTCACAGAGCATGGGCTTCTCCTCTTTTAAAAAATTGTTCATCCAGTTTTCAAGTGATTTTCATAACAATGACATATAACTCAAAGCACTGGTCTTAAATCTGGAGTCTAGTGACTCTAATGAAGTTTGTATTACCTCCTACAATCCGTGTTTTTTTTTTTTAATAAATACAAATTAGTGTATATGCAAATAAAAGGATACACACAGGAAGTATACAAATAGGTGACTTCTAAAAAAAATAAATCTATATAGGATGACTGTTTGGTACAAGATTATGAAGTATGGTGATTCTTTTTTCTATACATTTTTATGGTGAGATTGAACACAGGTAATTTACAATCCCCCTTTCCAAATATTTTTTATATAAATTTAAATATGGTGCAAAGTGATAAATATTATATTCTATCTTGTACTTGTCCTTTACCGATGTTCAGTATAAAACATAGCTATAGAACCTTAAATTGTGGTGTTTTCTGATGTTGAACTGATGCTAAATATGAAGCTATATGTGTTTGTTTCTAATATTTAGAATATAATAAGTCTCCTGTTGGTGTTTGTTTAAAAGAATGATATAAAAAAATTATACAAAACATTAACTTACAGTGCCTTTGGATATATTTTAAGTATTTTGTTAAATTAACATTATTTTGTAAAAGATTCTGATTTGTTGAAATTACAACAAATGATTTATGGATAACAATGATTATCTTAAATAATAATTTATTGAACAACTAATTGCTCAAAAGTCTTCATTAGATTCTAGCAATGTTGTTAATCTTGTATCTTGCCTTATCCAGATTCCAAAACTTAAAGGTATATATATATATATATATATATATATATATATATATATATATATATATATATAAAAGGTAGAGAGGTAGAGTCCAGTACCATAGAATTCACCGATTTTCAATCTGTGTGCTCGTTACCAAGGAGTATCAGCCAAACTCCAATGTATACAGTCCATATAGAAAATAAGGCAACAGCACCACAGTACAGGGTCCTTTCTTAAAGGTGAAAAATGTTCTTTATTGAGGTATTACAACCATAAAAGCGATGTTTCGGACCTACATGGTCCTTAATCATGCAAGAAAGGATCCTGTACTGTGGTGCTGTTGCCTTATTTTCTATATGGACTATATATATATATATATATATATATATATATTTGTATATATGGTAAGTTCTGGTAAAGTCATTGCAATTTCACAAATAGGTCTTCATAAACCACAAAATTGGCCTCTTACATTTTATTTTCGCACTGTTTTTTTATACAAACAACGTTTAATTTGCTCATAGTCAAAACACACTGATGCTATTTTATATAGACTTAAAGAGACAAGAAAGTCAAAATTAACCCTTTGGCTGCTAAGCCATTTCCAACCTGTGTGCTAATCTGGTTTTGAGCTTTTTGCTGCAGTTCACATTCACACACTTTTAGAAGTTATTTTTATGTGAATCATTTGTGTATCATATTTGAAAAATAAAACAAATCATTAGAAAAAAGTGTATATTTTGAATCCTGACTCAATAATTAACTGTATGCAATTTTATTTTTGTAAACTCTATAATCAAAACCTGTGTGGATAAATATTTGTAGTAGATAATCTGTATTAAATAGGGATGGGCGAATGTGTAAATTTTCGAATTTCGAATGTAGAACAAATGTTATTACCGAAATTCGAATTATAAATCCGAATGTTGATTATAACGAATATTCTTAAAAATTCTATAATCGAATGTCATTTACAGTTTTCGAATGTTACTTTCAAATTCGAATGTTTATAATTATATTGAATGTCCACATTCAAAAATTCAAATTTAACATTCTTTTTAACAAATAGTATTCAGAAGTTCAATAGTTCATGTGGTAGGACGGGAATCTAGTAAATTGATACATAATAGATACATATATATCATTTTGAATGTTTCTATATAGAATATTGCATAATTCGAATATTACACTTAAAGAAAAAGCATTAGAAATACTATTACAATCTAAATTCAAATTTTTTCGAAAAGAATATTTTCGAATGTAATCATTAAATTCAAAACCGAACATTCAAAAATTGAATGTTAGAATGTTATGTATACATTCGAAATTCTATTCGAACGAACGAATGTGTTAAAATTCGTGCCGTTTTTTGAATGTTGCGAAACAATCGCCCATCCCTAGTATTAAATAACTAAAAACTGAGAACATTTCACTGTTTTTTTCTACGTTTTTAATTTCCGGGATGTCAATTTAATATATAATCAAAAACAGCATTTTTAAATGTAATATTCTGTTACTGGCATTTATACAGTTCTAGCCACCAGGGAAGTTAGGATATGGCAACTAAACTATACATTTTTAGAAACTACACTCCCAGGTCTATCAGATGAGGGTTTATTTGTATATATATCTCAAAACTGGAGTATGTAACAAATAAGTAAATATTGCACTTGTTTAAAAAACAAAACGTTTTCTGAGCAAATTGTGCTGTTTAGTTATATATTGCACACTCCATTTGTGTGCTATATATACATGTAGCCCCTTATTTGATGCACCACGGGGTGTACTTTCCAAAAATGTGCACTTTATTTACTTTATCTTAACTTCCCAAGTGGCTACATCTGTTTAATTGCAGACATCACCCTTCAAAATGAAAAGACAATTATTTTAGACCTTTTATAGGTCACATGTCTGCAATTAAACAGCTCTAGCCACATGGGAAGTTAAAAAGGGTACATAAAGTACACATTTGTATAAAGTACATTCTTTTGGGCATCAAAGGGGCTACATGTATTTTTAGCACAAAAGTAGAGTGCGTTAAAAATTAACGGAATATGGTGCTTTGGTTAGAAAATATTTTTTTCAAAGCAAAGGGACATGTTCAGCTTTTTCTTACGCACTCAAATTTTGCTCTATATATACATGTAGCCCCTTATTTTATGCGCCAAGGATTGTACTTTCCAAAAATGTACACAGAGACAAACTCATTTTTACTACAAAAAATAAGCTTCTTTGCAGTAAAAATACAGGGGTTTTGAAAGAGGATGAGAGCTGCGCAAAGAGGGTGTTTTGAGCACCTTCCAAGGGCTCTAAAAGACTGATTATAAAAATATATATCCTATTATATAAAAGGCCAAGTGTGTTTGTCTGAAGCTGTTATGCGCAGTAGAGACAGCACGAGGACAAACACACCTGGCCTTACCTGAAAATCCATGCTGTTTGCGGCGAAAGTGGGTGTGACCAGACGGAAGCATGGGTAGTGCCCTGGCGTTGCCTGGGCATGGTTGGGGCATGGCCGGGCATGGTCGGTGTGACAGAGAGGGAAGAGAAATAGAAAGAGAGGGGGAGAGACAAAAAGAGATAGGAAAGAGCTAAAGAGAGGGGGAAGAGCAGAAGAGAGGGGGAGAGAGAGCAAAATAGAAGGAAAAGAGCAAAATAGAGGGGAAAGAGCAAAATAGAGGGAACAGAGAGAAAAAGAGAGGGGGGAGAGAGCAAAAAAGATGGGGAGAGAGAGAAAAAGAGAGGGGGAGAGAGAGCAATAGAGAGGGGAAGAGAGAGAGCAAAATAGAGGGATGGAGAGAGAGAGCAAAAGAGAGGGGAGAGAGACAGAGCAAAAGAGAGGGGGGATAGAGCAAAAGAGAGGGGGGGAGAGAGAGCAAAAGAGAGGGATGGAGAGAGATAGAGCAAAAGAGAGGGATGGAGAGAGAGAGCAAAAAATAGGAGAGACAGAGCAAAAGAGATGGGGTGAGAGAGCGCAAAAGAGAGGGGGTAAAGAGAGCACAAAAGAGAGGGGGAGAGAGCGCAAAATAGAGAGGGAGAGAGAGCGTTCAAAAGAGGGGGAGAGAGAGCACAAAAGAGAGGGGGAGAGAGAGCGTAAAAGAGAGGGGGAGAGAGAGCAAAAGAGAGGGGGGAGAGAGAGCAAAATAATGGGGGGAGAGAGAGCAAAAGAGAGGGGGAGAGAAAGCAAAAGAGAGGGGGGGGAGAGAGCAAAATAGAGGTGGAGAGAGTACAAAAGAGAGGGGGAGAGAGAGAGCAAAAGAGAGGGGGAAGAGAGAGAGCAAAAGAGAGGTGGAGCGAGAGAGCGCAAAAGAGAGGGGGAGAGAGCACAAAAGAGAGGGGGAGGGAGATAGAGCGCAAAAGAGAGGGGGAGAGAGCGCAAAAGAAAGGGGGAGAGAGCACAAAAGAGAGGGGGAGAGAGCAAGGGGTGGAACCGCTGTACTGCAAAAAATGGCCCGTGTGAAGGGTTTAGGACTAGTATATATATATTTTTTTTAATAAAAGCATCTAACATTGATTAATTTGTTACAACATGAGTCAGGTGTTCGTGTGACTACAAATATTATATCGGTATCTGTATAGTAAGGGCATGTCATTTTGCATAGCCAGGTGATCTCGCCGGTAACGCTGGTTACCATGGTGATCATTTAGCTAAAATACTTTAATTGATCATTTTGTTAAAAAACAGGGACTCATTTATTTTAGGGAAATCTATTTTGAAGGTCTCTGGACAATTTTGATCTTTATTTATGTGCCTTTAGAGACCCCCTTATAATTTTTTTTTTTTTTTAATGTATTTATTTTTAACTTTTTTTTACTACACTTTAAAGACTTACACCATTGGAAAAGTGGGTCTTGGGGGTCTGTAGCTGCTTATATGCCCAAGATACGGGCATCTAAGCAGCATGTCCCCATCTTTCCATAACTATCAATTGACAGTTGTAAATAAAGTTGTGTGAAGCCCCGAGCCTGCTTTTCAATAGAGGGGCAAGATTGGATGGGTGGAGGGAGATGTGGGCCATTAGGCCCCCCCTCAAGGTTAGTGAGTCCTATCGATGGCATGGAGACGCTGTTAGCACCTGAGGGTGAAACTTAGCGACGGCTCCATGCCGTCGTTAGCACTTAAAGGGTTAAACATTCAAATTTTTTCTCTCTTTGTGTCCTTTATTAGAGACTAAGGGGCCGAATTATCAAGCTCTGAACGTTTTTTGATGTTTTTTGATAAATGCTGGTACATGTAAGTATAACAGAAACACAAAAAGATAACTGCCCTTCAATATGTATCGCTCTCCCTTCCTGTAAAATCCCTCTTTTAGCTGTATTTTCTCAAAATTATTTTTCGGTATATGCATAGTATAGATCAGCAATTAAAGAGATATGAAACCCAAAAATGTTCTTTCATGATTTAACTACTTTTTGATTGATTATACATTTTGCTTCATTCTCTTGGTATGATTTCTTGAAGGAGAAGCAAAGCACTACTGGGAGCTAGCTAGCTACATTGGGTTAGCCAATGTCAATGAGGCATATATGTGCAGTCACCAATCAGCAGCTGTCTCCGAGTAGAGCATTGCTGCTCCTGTGTCTACCTAGATATTCTTTTCAACAAGGGATTCAAAGAGAACAAAGCAACTTTTTATTTTCACACTGTTTTTTTATACAAACAACATTTAATTTGCCCATAGACAAAACACACTGATGCTATTTTATATAGACTTAAAAGGACAAGAAAGTCAAAAATAACCCGTTGGGTGCTAAGCCATTTCCCACCTGTGTGCTAAGCTGGTTTTGAGCTTTTTGTTGTAGTTCACATTCACATGCATTTAGAAGTTATTTTTATGTAAATGATTTATGTATCATGTTTGAAAAATAAAGCAAAACATTAGAAACAAGTGTATATTTTTACTCCTGACTCAATAATTAAAGGGCCATAATACCCAAATGTTTAAACACTTGAAAGTGATGCAGCATAGCTGTAAAAAGCTGACTAGAAAATATCTCCTGAACAACTCTATGTAAAAAAGAAAGATATTTTACCTCAATAGTTCCTCAGTAGCCACCTCCCATTGTAAAGGATTTCTAAGCAGCATTTTAGTATGTCTGTCCTAGGACAGCTTAGGGGATGAGCCTCGTGAACTCTCATATTATTTCACCAATCAGGTAAAGGAAGCTTACTATGAAATCTCATGAGCGTTAAGTCAAATCTCATGAGATCACAGTAAGAGTTCATGACCTCAGCACTGCTGATGCTGATTGGCTGTTGTTCATTCTTCATTTTTTTTTTATTTTTACCTGCAGCTGGGAGCAGGTGAAGTATAACTTTTTACACAGAACTTACTCTGCTGAGCTGAGGAGATTGTGAGGTAAAATGTCTTCCTTTTTTACATAGTGATGCTCAGGTGATATTTTCCTGTCAGCTTTTTACAGTTATACTGCATCAGTTTCAAGTGATTTAGCATATGAGTATTATGTCCCTTTAACTGTATGCAATTTTATTTTGTAAACTCTATAATCAAAACCTGTATGGATAAATATTTGTAGTAGATAATCTGTATTAAATAAGTAAAAATTGAGAACATTTCACTGTTTTTTTCCTACTATTTTATTTCCGGGATGTCAATTTAGTATATAATCAAAAACAGCGTTTTTAAATGTAATATTCTGTTACTGGCATTTATACAGTTCTAGCTGCCAGGGAAGTTAGGATATGGTAACTAAACTATACATTTTTAGAAACTACACTCCCAGGTCTACCAGATGAGGGTTTATTTGTATTTATATATATATATATACACACACACATACATATATACAGATAGATGATAAATAGATATAGTGTATTATTTAAATATAATTCATTCCTAATGGAATATTATTATTATTGAATGGGTTCACATATTATTTGTCTTTCTAATTTTGATGCTGTATTGTAAAAATAACCATATGCCCAGAATGTGTTCCAGAGACTGGGTAGGTGTAAGAGCTTGGTGCTGTAATCTATATAATAAACTATGGATAAGTCTAAATTATACTATTACTTTCAAATGGGTGCGTTTTGATTGCAGAACTCAGTGGGCGGAGCAATTGAACAGTAGGTCGTCAATACTCCAGTAACCCGCTTGCTTGCTCTGCTGCAAAGTGTCCCTGGAATTTTTTTTTAAATGTTGGCAACTATGTGCTTCTATGTGCAGCAACCAATCATCAGCTAGTGAGCATATCTAGATATGCTTTTCATCAAAGAATATCAAGAGAATCAAACAAATTAGATAATATAAATAAATTAGAAAGATGTTTAACATTGCATTCTCTTTCTAAATCATAAAAGAAAAAATGTGGGTGGCATGTCCCTTTAAGTTCCCAGGTGACTACAGCTGTCTAATTGCAGACATCACCCCTAAAAATTAAAAGACCATTTTTTTAGACTTTTTTTATGCTGTCATGTCTGCAATTAAACAGCTCTAGCCACATGGGAAGTTAAAAATGGTATATAAAGTACACATTTGTATAAAGTTACACCCCTTTGGGCATCAAATAAGGGGCTGCATGTATTTCTAGCATAAAAGTGAAGTGTGTAAAAAAAATAACGGAATATGGTGCTTTGGTTAGAAAATATTTTTTTCTAAGTAAAGGGACATGTTCAGATTTTTCTTACGCACTCAAATTTTGTGCTATATTTACATGTAGTCACTTATTTGATGCGTCGAGTCGCTGTCAGAATCTTCTCTAGCAGATCTAGCATCATCCGAGAAGGAAATAAAGTCGGAGTTCATAAGGAACTCAACTGCTTCCTCATCACTCATCAGACGCTCAGCCATAATTCTCTTTACAAAGTGAATAGGTATTTTGAAAGAAATTATGCTGCTAGAAAATATATAATTTTTATTGCAATAAAATAAGCTTCTTTGGAGTAAAAATACAGGGGTTTTGAAAGACGGTGAGAGCTGCGTAAAGAGGTTGTTTTGAGCACCTTCCAAGGGCTCTAAAAGACTGATTATAAAAATATACATATATATTAAAAGCATCTCTCTAACATCTAACATGATTCAGGTGTTCCTGTGATTACAAATATTATATCGGTATCCGTATAGTAAGAGAATGTAATTTTTCTTAGCTAGGTGATTACTTCGGTAATGCTGGTTACCATGGTGATCATTTAGCTAATATACTTAAATTGATAACTTTTTAAAAACAGGGACTAATTTATTATAGAGAAATCTATTTTAGAGGTCTCTAGGCAATTTTGATCTTTATTTATGTGCCTTTAGAGACCCCTTATCATTTTTTTAAATGATTTTTAAATGTATTTATTTTTAACTTTCTATTTTTTTTACAACACTTTAAAGACTCACACTATTGGAAAGGTGGGTCTTGGGGGTCTGTAGCTGCTTATATGCCCAAGATACAGGCATCTAAGGAGCATGCCCCATCTCTCCATAAGATCGGACGGGTGGAGGGAGATGGGGGCCCTAAGGCCCCCCTCATGGTTAGTGAGTCCTAGCGACAGCATGGAGTCATTGTTAGCACCTGATTGTGAAACTTAGCGCCGACTCCATGCCGTCATTAGCACTCAAAAGGTTAACATTCAAATGTATTTTTTTTCTCTTTGTATCCTTTATTAGAGACTTGATCTAGGTAGGCTGATAGAAACTTAAAGGGACACTGAACCCACATATATTTCTTTCATTATTCAGATAGAGCATGCAATTTTAAGCAACTTTCTAATGTACTCCTATTATCAAATTTTCTTAATTCTCTTGGTATCTTTATTTGAAATGCAAGAATATAAGTTTAGATGCCGGCCCATTTTTGGTGAACACACTGTGTTGTTCTTGCTGATTGGTGGATAAATTCACCCACTAATAAACAAGTGCTTTCCATGGTCTGAACCAAAAAAATAGCTTAGACGCCTTCTTTTTCCAATAAAGATACCAAGAGAACGAAGAAAAATTGATAATAGGAGTAAATTAGAAAGTTGCTTAAAATTGCATGCTCTATCTGAATCACAAAAGAAAAAATATGGGTTCAGTGTCCCTTTAAGAGAGTGCGTGTTTCTTTGGTATTCTATGGCAGCGGTGTTTGCAACAATGTATGATATTGCTTTAAACATTGTTGCAAACACTGCTGTCATATTTCTTAAGACATGTGCATGTTCCTGAGATTGCTTGGGAATACACTTTAACAAAGCATACCAAGCTAATCAATACAAATTGATAATAGAATTCAATTAAAATATTGTTTTAAATATTATGCGCTACCCATATTATTTAAGTTTAATTTGATAATACTTTTCTTTTAATATATAATGGCCTAGATTAATTAAGAATATATTCATATCTGTTTTAGAGTCCTTTTCTATTGGTGGGTCATGCAATTTAAATACTTAACTACATTAATTGGACAGTTAAAAGTAGTCACAGCAGACGAGAATCAGTAAAAATTTGATTATATATAAATCATGGTTACAACATCGGGAAAAATTGCTGTGCAAACACCTTAACCCAGTGCTTGTATGTATTTAAAGTATCATTATAATTGAAAATTAGATGTTCTGATCTGTTATAACATGTAATTTAAAGGCTTTTCACCCTACAGCACTGTGATAGGATCAGCAGCGAGTTTCTCTCTGGACCAGCAGTGCACCCCGAGTCTCGAGAGGTATTTGTACTGTGGGTTTAATCCTATTGGATTAAACACACAGGGCTAGATAACTAGTGGAGTGCTAAATATCGTGCTCCCACAAACGCACAAATTTGCCAATTTTGCGGGCGCAAGATAATTAACAGCTCATGGAAGCAATTAGCGCTCAGAAAATTAACCAGAGATCCGATCCCTGGTTACATTTCTAAAATTGCCCCAAATGCCCTCAAAATAGAGGACATTAGACCTAGACGCGACAGGACTGAACAGCAGAATTAGCAGTGTCTCTTTGCAGCCAGAGCTGAGGACCACATTACTCACACACACAGCGGAGAGAGAGCCTAAGTAGTGCCTTGCATCGAGTCGAGTGCCCAACCGTTATCGGTACTCATACCCGGTGCAATCTGAAGGGAGAGACGATTAGGTGAACACGGCAAATAGAGAAGGAGCTAGTGGCGTGAAAAAACGCCATCTTGATTGTACGCTGATAGCTGGAAACCTTGAGAGGGGAACAACCTGCAGAAGCAAAGCTCCGGAGACCCCACACAATCACCACAGTCAGGTAAAAGAGATTTATATGTGATAACTGACTGGAATCACAAGCAGGGCCCCATAGTTGCTGGATATTAATGAACTGGCTCACTAGAACTGCATCACTGCCTATCACAGCAGAAATATATAACACTGGGCTATGAGAGATTGCTTGAGGGCGAGATTCAGCACTAAAGGAGAAATCTTAGCACATCTTTGACTTACAGAGTATTGCTGTTCTCTGTCCCCTCCATTTCCCGCTGACCTTGCACAGCGGGTCATACCCCAACTTCCCTCTCCGACTTCGTCCAGTGTGGACAAATGCCCTGGGGATCAGAGACAGCAATAGAGGTCCCAGCATTAGGATAAAGAGTGTTGTTATATGTCCTGGCTCAGTTAAGCGATTAACATGAAAAACAATAGATAGCTGAATGGCTATATGAAGGGACTTGGCTGGGTGATCTGGCAGAATTCTGACGATGTGACAGAGTAAGGATCTTTTACCACAGTTAACCCCTCATACTTTATAGAGTCCCACAAGGAATGTTTAATTTGTCTTACAACAAGAAATGAGGGAGATACTGACAAAGTGAATGAAAACCTCAGCAGAAAGGTGGTTGGATGCTGGAATTTGAATCTGTTAGTGCATAACTAAATAAGACGCAGAGGTTTGGAACATTGCTGATTATCCTCCATATACAGACGGGGGAGCCTGATACCATATCCTCATACAATTGACTATTATACGTAAAAACACTGCAGTGTATCCCCATCAGCTTAGAAATTAGTCATGTCTACCAGAAAAGGCCCCAAAAGTGACAAAGGGGCGAAATCTATGTCAGTGGATGCCTTTTTCAAAGCTGCTAAAACATCTAAAACTCAAGACTATCCCACAGCTGAAATGGAGGAAAATCTGGAGTCAGGGGATGATACGGACTCTAACGATATGATACCTGTAACAAGGGCAGATTTACGATCTTTAGTCTCTAAACAAGACATTACAACTAATTTTGAAAAGTTGTGGGACAAAATGGATAACTTTCAAGCAACAATCACTGGTAGTCTCACTGAAATTAAGAATGAGATCTCAGAACTGGGAAATCGAGTAGACTCCCTAGAAACAACCACAGATGAGATGGGAGAGGAAGTTACAACAATTTCGGAAACATTAGCTTCACAGCAACAAACCATAATGGAACTAGAAGAGAAAATAGAAGATATAGAAAATAGAAGCAGAAGATCCAATATTAGGCTTAAGGGGATACCGGAAACCATAACAGCGGAAGAGCTCCACACCTATCTCCAACAACTGTTCCACGCCATACTGGGAACATCCAATGATTTGGACTACCCGATAGAGAGAGCCCATAGAGCTCTCAGACCTAAACCCAAACCTGATCAACCACCAAGGGATGTTATTATAAAATTGCTACGATACCCAGACAGAGAGAAGATACTTCTGGCTGCCAGACAAAATCCCACCTTCAAATTTCAAGGAAATATCATCCAGTTTTTTCAAGACCTCTGCGTTAAAACACTACAACGACGAAATGCACTACGACCTCTTACTCTACTTTTGAGAAAGAATCAGATTCCATACAGATGGGGCTTTCCTTTTGCATTACAAGTGATGCGGAATGGAAGGCTGCTGTCTATCAAGACACTGGACGAGATTCCTGATATATGTAGATCTCTTGATCTAGAACCCCCAGACACCACTATAGGAGAAACATCAACACATCCACCTGATTCATCCCAAAACCGACCAAAACCTCAAAGATCAAAATGGAAGAAAGTCACCAAGAAGAAAACGAAAACCTGAAGGTAATAGATAAGCCACACTTGAGGTGGAGGAAGATATCTCTGTCCTTTGATGATACCTTTGAGGTTTACCCGATCTGGATAACCTCTGATTCAATAATGAGGTATATAGTTTGAACCCTTTTTTGTGAAAAACTGATATTTTTAGTTCACTCAAACAAAAGGGGACACATGTTATAGTTTCTGGTAAGATCACCGGCCTGTCATTATTCATGTTTGTAATTGACACATGTTTATCTTAACACCAAGACAGTATCAGTTAATGTTGATTGTATGTTTGTTCATTTATATGTTATATAGAGTTGAAGGATATTGTACACTGCATGTTCACTCATCAGAGGAGATAACCTTAGGGAATCACAAGAGGGAGGAGGAGAGCCCAGGTCTCTTAAGATACCAGACGAAAGGTGAGGGCAATCACTATGACAATAGATTACTACATTCTATAATGATGCAAATGAGGACAGATAGGGGATTGACACTTACACACAGGAGAGACAATGACGTTCCCTAGAATTGTGTTAATCTCGCACAATGCGAGAGGCCTTAACACAGACATTAAAAGAAGGATGGCTATGACTAATTATAGGAGATTAAAAGCAACTATTATATACTTACAGGAAACCCACTTCCTCAAAACAACTATACCTAAGTACTGGGCAAAAGACTACCCGCAACAATATCACTCTACTTTAGATTCCAAAAAAAGAGGAGTTTCTATCCTAATACATTCATCCATACCATTCTTACACAAAGAAACCATATCAGATGCGAAGGGTCGATACCTTTTAGTGATAGGTAGGATGGGGGACGTGGATGTGCTACTATGTAATGTTTATGCTCCTAATGAGCAACAAGATAAATTTTTTGAGAGGGTCTCATATTTGCTGACCGGTTGGTCACGAATGCAAATATTGCTGGCGGGAGATTTTAACATAGATCTCCAGGCATTGGTTAATCAAACTCTCTCCCTGTCATCGAATAAAAAAATCAGGCAAAAAAAGACTGCTAAAAACGTACTGAGTATACTAGAGCAGCATACCCTACATGATACTTGGATAACTTTGAATGGGGGATCTAAAGATACAACCTTTTACTCATCAGCCCACAATAGTTATAGTAAAATGGACTATGTATTTACAAGTCAGATTCTACAACCTGCAATCCAAACCATAGAAATACACCCGTGCGTATGGTCTGACCACTCTATTACTCAGTTAAGATTAGGTAATCTGTCAGACGAACACAGAACAAAGACATGGACATATGACCCATCCTGTACGAAAAACCAGGTAGTAAAAAATAACATACTTAGCCACCTAGAAGAATATTGGAGGATTAACGTAGACTCTACAGTAAACCCAATTACACCCTGGGCAGCACATAAAACAGTACTGAGAGGGATTCTCATTAAGGAGAAAACTCAATACAAAAAACAAAGAGAGACCCACATAAAACAGATTGAGACAGCCATAAAATCTTTGGAAACTCTACATAAGCAAACCCAGTCAAGGGCTACACTGACGCAACTTACTGCTGAAAGACAAAAACTACACTTACTATTAAATGAGCAATCTCTAAGAGCCGCACATAAACTAAAGACAAATTATTATATTTTTTCTAATAAACCAGACAAATATTTAGCAAAGAAAATTAGAGATAACTATAAGGCCCTAGCTATATCTCAGATACAGAGTCCCAATGGACAGCTGACATCCCATCCTCAGGAGATTGTTGATACGTTTGCTGGGTTTTATAGCAAACTATATGATGGCTTAAAAGTCCAACACAACTCCTCTACACAGGAGATGTTCGACTCCTTTATCTCACGAGCAGAACTAACCCCAATAACCGAGAAAGATAGGGAGGTGTTAAACGCCAAGATTACACGGGGGGAAGTAATGACAGCTATTAAAGAACTTAAGCCAGGCAAAGCCCCAGGACCTGACGGCTTCCCAGGGGAATATTATAAAGCATTTAAAGAGACACTGATACCCCATTTAGTGGTATTCGCAAATCATATTATGGAGGGGGGGGGGGGAAATACCTAAGGATCTTCTTCGGGCTAGAATAGTGGTCATACCGAAACAGGGAGAAAAAAAACAAACTCTGTGCTAGCTATAGGCCGATATCTCTTATCAACCAAGATCTCAAGATAGTTACAAAAATAATGGCCAATAGACTAAAACATATTTTACCCTCTATTATACATGCAGACCAAGTTGGATTTATTAAGGATAGGGAAGCCCCAGACAATATTCGTAAAATGGTGTCAGTAATAGATTATCTTCAGGAGAAGAGAGTGCCTTCTCTGATCCTGTCATTGGATGCGGAGAAGGCATTCGACAGAGTAGATTGGAAATATATGATGGCGGTACTCACAACAATGGGATTTAATGGGAGATTCTTACAAGCTATTAGAGGGTTGTACTTGACACCAACAGCCCAGGTTAGAGCGATAGGACACCAATCTAAAGACATACACATACTTAACGGTACACGACAGGGTTGCCCGCTCTCACCTTTAATTTTTGCATTGTGCATAGAACCACTAGCAGCATATATACGGAATTGTTCAGACATTTCAGGGGTAGAGATAGGGAAGTTCAGTCATAAAATAGCCCTGTTTGCCGACGATGTGCTACTCACGATTATGAACCCATTAAAATCCCTGCCCTTTCTATACCAGGCACTAGATTTATTTTCCCAAATTTCGGGATATAAGATAAACGCTGATAAATGTGAGGCACTTCCCCTATCTATCCCAAAACACACAATAAAACTGATAGAAGCCAACTGGCGTTAGGGGGCCTGAAATATTTAGGGATCAAATTAACCACACACTCCTCTAAACTTTACACCACAAATTATGTTCCCCTGTTTAAAACAATCCGATCTGATCTAGGGAAAGGGAGAAAGATGGGGTTCTCATGGTATGGTAGAATATCTGCGGTGAAAATTACAATTTTGCCAAGGGTTCTGTACTTGTTTCGGGTACTTCCTATTAAACTTAATATTCCAGACCTTGACAATATTCAGAAAGATATACACAGATTTCTGAGAGACAATAAACATCCGAGGATCTCGCGTCAGATATTAGATAGACACAGACAACTAGGAGGGGTAGGAGTCCCTAATCTACACGACTACTACACAGCAGCTCGCTTAGCCCAGACCTCGATACTGTGGAGACGACAGACAAACATATTATGGCCTGCCCTGGAAGCAGAAATGTTAAACCAAGAGACACCAGATGGTATCTTGTGGGACAGGGTTCTGGGAGAATCTCGAGCTATATATCAAAATAAAACCACATTGCTTACTAGACAACAATGGATGATTTCCAAACGAGTGGGAGGATTAGTCCCTGCACACTCACTGGCAATACCACTGAAATACATAGTGAACGACGAATTCAAATGTAGAGTTATGAAGTGGGAGAATAAAGGGTTATATAGGGTTGCAGATCTACAGCACCAGGGTAGGCTACTGACATATACTCAACTCCAACAAAAACTTGAACCCATCCAATTACACTGGTTCCTGTATCTCCAGACAACATCAGCCATAAGAGACTACATGGGGGCAGAGAAGGCACATAACCGACAGACGACTTTAGAGTACTTGTGTACATCCCTTGATAGACCCAAAGGGGCAATCTCCAAGTTGTATATTTCTATTCAGGAGAACAAGATACAAACAAAAATGTCAATAATGCTACAGTGGGAACGAGATCTAGGTAAAGAAATTGAGATAGATAGATGGGATGAAATGTTTTCTCAAGCTAGCAAAGGACTTATAAGTGCAGATCTTAGGGAGAATGTATTGAAAACCTCTTTTAGATGGTATCTGACCCCATCAAAAACAGCCCATATGGTTAAAGGGAGCAATAATCGATGTTACAGAGGATGTCCAACAATAGGTACCTATTTCCACATGTGGTGGGACTGCTCTAAAGTGAGTAATATATGGCAGGAACTATCTAAATTATTGAGCAAGACACTGAATGAACAGATCTCTCTCACCCCAGCACAGGCGCTGCTCCACGAGAAAATAACTAGATTTAACTCACACATAAATGTGTTTATCAGGATTCTGTGTACTGTAACAAGAATAACCATAGCAAAATATTGGAAGACGGAAGTCCCGTCTTGGGCAGAGGTATTAGCTAGAATCCGGGCAACATATTCAATGTATGAGTCAGCAGCAAATGTGCTAGAAATGGAGCCTTGGTTCCAAAAAGTCTGGTTCTACTGGATAATGGAGTCCAATAAGTAGTGACACTTTACAATAAATAGAAAAAAGTTTTACCCTATATCTAAAGTAAGAGAGAGAGGTTATAGCTGACTAGAAAGGACACTTGGGCTCCGGATAGAAGTACTCTTAGATGAGCAAGCACTCTTTAGATAAGAAGATCATAAAATATGCAGTGGTATAATACAACTCTATGATTGTTTTATATTGTTGATTTGTTGGTTAAGTTTGTTTATAGATTACGTTTTAGATTTTGATCAATTGTGTTGAAACTACTAAGAGAGCACATCCCCCCACACTATTCAACTCCCTACGAAGAATAATTCTCTAAAAGAGAGTTAAGAAGAGCGGACACAGGGGGAGAATTTATTAAAAAAACAACTCCACAGCAATCTATGAAGAATATAGTTCTGAGAAGTTAAAACCACATTTAAGTGTTGAACTCTTCATATGTATTAACAAGGGATGAGACATACAAACTGTTAAAAGGTTCATGGGATGGGATACCTTCAGAGATGTATACAGTTATGTTAAAGAAATATTGTAATGTGATATCTGATGTACCCCTATTATGAGATGTATGTGAGATCCCTGTAAACGGAGGAGATGGAGAGGAGTTAATAAAAATTATTTCAACTAAAAATAGAGGACATTATATTTTTTTATTTAAAAAAATGTAGCATATTTTTAAAAATAAAAAATAACTGCAATAGGCAGTTTTGGGGCTTTAAAGTTCGTGGGAGTGGGACACTGAAAAAGGCCTTTACATTGCTGTCCATTGGATTCTGATGCCATTTTTGACGGCATCAGAACGAGGCTCCCATAGGAGCCTATAGAAGCACGCTCTTCCTAGCAATGCGAACATGAGCTCACGTTCGCATTCTGATTTACTTGTAATACCAGCGCTGGTATTACAAAGTGGAGCTCTAATATCTCTTGCACACAAGCGATATGTCAATAGTCTTAAAATTACATGCTCTTAAAAATTAGAGCATGTAATTTTTTTGCTTATTTTAATAACCCTTTAATATTTGCACTAATGTAACTTCAATTTTTAGAATTCTCACTACTTAAAACGTGATTTTCCCCTATAAGCACGTCATGGCTTTTTGCTGAATGGATACTTGCTCACTTACAAGATCTTTTGCGTGAGTTTTCAAAAATATCAGGATGAAATATATGGGTAACTAATAACAGTATTTACTTTTGTTATGTGGTGACAATAACAAATATAGGTTGTGAAAATTGATGGGTTTTTGTTTTTAAAACATAAAAAAAACAAACACAATTTACTTACTTTTCTTGTAACTTGCACTCAACAATCATTGTGCTTGAGCAAGAAAACTTTATTTTTTACTTGTAATCTAGGTTTATATTGTTTAACTATGCACCAATGAGATTAAACCTTGACATTTCAATAAATTGCCATATTGTTTATAGCTATAAACATTGCATTTAAGCTATGAACAAATATTAAAAAAACAAAAAGTTATTGAAGAAACCTTTTAAGGAACTAAAAAGCAATCAGTACTAGAATGATAAAAGTATCAAGCAAAATTATTTAGGCTATGTAATTCCATTCCCTGTCAATACTTTACACTTGAAAACTCTGTAGAATTATATGGCAGAGGATGTATGAAAGTGTCAACTTGTTTTAATGTAAGTGTCAGTAAAGAAAGCTAAAATGTCCACTGAGTACAATAAATCATCGTATGGAAATTGACCAAGCAATTTTGTGAAGATGTTCCTCAAATGACCTTCAAGTGTCAAATGCCTAATTTGACATTTCTGTCAAGTTCTGGGTGCTCAGGTTTTTCTGAGACAAATCAAATTGTACTTTAGCACAGATCATATCCACTGAACCATTTGAAATTGTGTCTACCTGTTGTAGCAATATATTGTGACAGGTACTGCTTGATATTTTCAAAATGGGCGTTGCAAAAGAAAAAAAGAAAAAAAGAGGATGTGTAATACTGAAAAGCCACTAGTGCAACAAGCAATATATATTTTGTCTGACCTTCACTGAATGGTGGAAATATCTTCATATACAGAGAAGTCACTGTTTCTTAAACAGACTAAACTATTTAACACATTAATATAAACAAACAGATTTGTTATGTATTATTTTCAGTGGCGTATTTAAGTTTTGTGCTGCCCTAGGCACTCAAAATGCTGCTGCCCCTCCCCCCCGGTTTTTCGGCAACAATATATATATATATATATATATATATATATATATATATATATATATATATATATATATATAAAATGTATTATTATTTTTTCAAAGAGGTATATTTTCAAACTTCAATTAGGTATATAGAACAAACATTTCTACTTATGACCCCTAACAATCCTATAATATGAATTACAATTTTTGTTATTTTGTGATGTGATAAACATTTGCTTGCTAGTCAAGGTGTCATTCCTTCCTTCCCATTAAATATAAGTCCCCAAACAAAAGTCTAATCTAAATGTTTTTAGACCAAAGCAGGAAAGCAGTTACTTTCTTTATAATAATACAAAAAGCAGTGCTCAGAACTTGGCTCAGGTTATGAAAGAACTATTTCAATTAAATGAAGTCTGCAAATGGAGCTGATAGACTATACAGCTCAATTTGCAGATTTAATTTAATTGAAATAGTGATTGTGACATACCAGCTACAGCGTGACACAGAGCAGTGTGCAGCGGCAGCATCAATCACACCAGCAGTGAAAGAGTTCCACACCAGCAGCAGACATCAATCACACTGGCAGTGAGAGAGTGTCTTTTTTTATGAATTCTTCAGAATCCCCATCTGAGCGGCTCACAAAAGCCATGGGGTCGCGTGTTAATTACCAAAAGCAATTCACGTTAACAAACATGCAACACTAGTTACCAAGCATTCTCTCCTATCATCCTATGGCTCAGTGTAGTGCGTGCCGTTCCTTTGAACTTACTTAACCATTTGGAGAAGAGATAAACAAGCAGGGGAACTATAAACTATATCAATCGATTCAGCCTCACCTTGCTTTTTACCTCGCCACCGCTGCAATCCACATAAAGCAGGGTCTGTGACCTAGACCTAGTAAAACTCTTGATTCCTTTCCTCAGACTCACTGTACACAGATCCCAGGCTGCTTTGCACACTCCAGAGCGATCTTTAGCTTGTTTAATTGCGAGTCCAGGCTTGAGCACTATATTTTTTGTTTACTGAGAAAGACGCTTAGCATAATATTCCTACTTTATGCACGGCCTCCCTGCTCCGCCCACCACAGTCCTTCTGCCTCTGTAAATGCCCGCGCAAGTGTTACATCCAGCGCGAGGGTAAAATAATGAAAAAATATATTTTTAAATAAATGTAAACATTTTTTTGAGTGAACACACACAGGAAGGCAGCAGCCGGGGACAAGTGCCGCCCCCCAAAATCTGCCGCCCTAGGCACGGGCCTTGTTGCTCTATGCCTTAATATGCCCCTGATTATTTTTTATAAAATGCATTGTTAAAGGGACAGTCTACCATAGAATTGTTATTGTTTTAAAAGATAGATAATCCCTTTATTACCCATTCCCCAGTTTTGCATAACCAACACAGTTATATTAATATACTTTTTACCTCTGTGATCACCTTGTATCTAGGAACCTTCTTCCAGCCCCCGATCACATGACTGTGACTGTTTATTATCTTTTGTCTTAAATTTAGCATTGTTTTGTGCTAAATCTTAAATAACCCCCTCTGCATGAACACAGTGTTATCTATATGGCCCACGTGTACTTTCTGTCTCTTTGTGTTGAAAAGAGATTTAAAAAGCATGTGATAAGAGGCAGCCCTCAAAGGCTTAGAAATTAGCTTATGAGCCTACCTATGTTTAGTATAAACTAAGAATACCAAGAGGAAAAAAAGCAAATTTGATGATAAAAGTAAATTGGAAAGTTGATTAAAATTAAAAGTCCTATCTGAATAATGAAAGTTTAATTTATACTAGACTGTCCCTTTAAATAAAAGTTGTTGAAAAGTAACACGGCTACAAAGCTGCATGATATATATTATTCTTACATAGGACACATTGTGGTCTAAATTTGCTCAAGCTAATAAATATATGAATGGCAGGTTAAATTTTCAATACCAAATAATTTATTCTGTGTATAATGATTTAAGGTCATAAACCAGTGGAGTTGCTTGACATGACCCTTTAAAGTCTCTCTAATACTCTTGACCCATGTATGGTGTATGTTTAATTTCTCACCTTTGTCACTGAGCTTTACCCTTTATGGAGTGTATAATTACTTTAAGTCAAACAATGTACTATATCATAAGAAAACTGAACCTCCAAAAACAGAGACACCTACTAGATATGTGCAATGTGCATTAGTGTGACTTGGCTTAGAACAAATGCAGAGTATGGCTGCCCCAGTGACATTTGGCTAATTTTGGAGCCGAATTTCTTCTTGCAAAAGTGGAACACACAAAGATCTGAATTTGCACAGATTTTTGTGTGTTGTACTTTGAGAAGAAGAAATCTGTCTCTGAAAAGAGGTGAATGTCACAGGGGGCAGCCATACACAGCATTCATTCTAAGTCAAATCACACACATGCACATGACTAACACACCTGCATTCAGGAGGTCACTTTCCTGACACATGCTAATGTGACGTCAATAATCATAAGGTGGCAAAATCTCCTGGAAGGCACCAGAGTTACCTTTTCTTATGTTTAACATATACAACCCCACTCCCAATACCTGAATTGCCCAGGCTGGGATATTTATTGGTATATTATTTCTTGGTATATTATTTCTTTACTATCTAAAATTAGTAACTAGAATAGCAAAACCTTGTGGTTTAGTGGTTGTCAAAACCTTAAAACAAGCCACATTAGTAAATTTTTTTTTTTTTTAATGAACTAGGGGAACAGTATAAAAATATATCCAAATGCAATAACCAAAAAAGCTAGGACACAGAGATAAGATTTCAAAAGATGTGGCTCCATTTTGCAAGACCTAATAATATAAGCAAATAATTAAGAACAACCATTGATTTATATATGTTTAAAAAAAATGTGGCTCTCTTTATTACATCCATTTTTGCATTGTTCTCAATGGTGTTTACATATTGCATTGTGAAATGGATATTATGGGGGTAATTTTTTTTTTTTTAACCACACTTGATAGGTGTTTTGTTTTAAATTCACAATATACGCTGACCTAGCAGCAGTGTCAAGTGCAGGTGAACATGATGTGAAACATATCTCTGTTTGGGCTTCTCTTTGTCCCTCATAATTTATACATTATATATTGCTTGATTTTATCTATTTTGTTTTTTCAATAAATCACATTTCTATAAATATTCAGAGATCTCCTACAGTATAGCAGCCTTACCTTTTCCTGAAAGACAGTCCAGGCACAAAATATTCTATGATTCTTCATTAAAACAACCAACCTCAGATGTTCATTTGGGCCTTAACGACCCCCGCTGATGAAGTTGCATCCTGTTATGCACATTAGCAAGGAGTCTGCATCTGGGCTACCATCTAAGAGTGATGAAACATTTGCATACACATAAAAAGGTGCACTCAACTGAGAACAAACCAAGCTGGAGAAATATGTGCTTCTTCAATCAGGTGGTGGTTACTATGGCCACTATAGATTTGCATTTGTAATGAAAGTCCGATATTCGTTTTAACTTAACGAATATCCAAAATGCATCAGTATTCATTGATTTTCTTTAAATTACCTTTAAGGAGTTAAAACTTAACTTCAGAGAGAGACGCGCTAAATTCGCTCCTCTTCTTCACAGAACCCCAACTGCATAAATCGGAGGCTTAGCAGAGAAAGTCTTTTAGTGAATATACAAATTGAACAGCACTAACCACTAATGGAGGTTGATCAATTCCACATAGATTAAAACAATAATTACAAACAAAAAATCAGTGATAGTGTAAAACACTAAAAGGTTAAGTATACAATGTAAAACCTATATTACATATAAACTGACAATGAAAAATAATAATAATAATTCAAGATACTGAAGATTATACACTAATGCTTCCCAAAAATGAAAAGCAACAAGAAAACCACAATGAAAATAATTAAAATTAAATGCAACAAAATACGAGACCTGCTGCTGCTGCTGCTTTACCGGTGGTGTCCTGTGTGCCTCCCGGAGTATAATAGAATCCCAAAGATCTGTGAAAAAACAAAGCGCAAACAGACTCAAGTGTAGATAGATAAGGCGCAAAATACCACGCTAATGTATTACACTTACAGTGTTAAAAGTTTAATCAGGCGTTTATTAAAAAACATCAGATGTATCAGCAAACACAATAAGAGCAATATCAGTCCGTGAAAATGTGCGAGTCCCTCAGGATAGTCGTCACAGAACAAGATGGTTCAGTTCCTTACAGGCTTCCGTAGTCGCGGCTCTGGTAGCAATGTCCGTAGCAGAGTATCAGGTGTCAGTGAATTCTCACACAGAGCACTACGGGTCCTCAGATAGTCCAAAATTGACCCCAACGCGTTTCAACCGCTAACGTGCGGTCTTTCTCAAGAGGTAGGATGAATAATGAGTCCTACGGTGCAAGTGTATTTATAGCACATAATCTTATTCCATTGGTCCCATATCGGCTAGGTATTTCCAAGGTCTCTAAATGTTTTTCTACTTGCATTCGTATGAAACTGAAACATAACTCAATGATATGTGAAAAATGAAAATAAAAACAGGATTTCATGCTAAATATAAATAATATTCTAGAAACATACTAAAATTAAACACGGGATCGATATTTAATTTAATTTAATATATTGACATTCAATAGTTAGTATAAAAGCAAAAAGACTGATAAATGAATAGAGAAACTAATAAATAAAAAGTGACTGAAATAATAAATACAATAATAGTTGAACTATGTATTGACATTATAAGAAATGGATATATATATAAATATGTGAATACAAAACACATAAAAGAATACATAGAAAAGCGTAAAAATTATTGTTAGGAACTTCATATATAAACATATATAAAATATATAAAATACATATTATATATATAATTAAAAATAAAAATAATAAAATACACTGTATATGTAATAATATGTAAAAAAAGATCAAAACTTGATTACCAGGAGAATAGATAACTAGATTAATACACTAAACTAACATATATATAAGGAGGAACAGCAATTCTCTTACTAGAGATATAGAATTATTGTCTTAATGGTATGAATTATGAATTAAGGGGAAAAAAATCCTAAGATAAAAAATACTAAAATTAAAAAATGATTATTATGAAAACAATAAGTCTCACAGCTAGCCCTATCACTACTGGTCTATTGAGCTGACAATTGTTACAGGTACTGCACAATATTACATTACATAAAGGCAGCCAGGTCTAAATCAATGTTAAGACCCCCTGGACACAAACAATTTAATTTTTGTATCCAGTAGGTCTCACGTTTACGTAGAGTTAACAGTCTATTTTGGGTGGATGGTGGTATCCAATCAATGACCTGTACCTTCAAAGATTTGGAATCTCCACCATGTACATCTCTAAAATGTCGTGGCACACTGTGGTTGTCTATTTCATTTTTAATATTATTAAGATGTTCAGAGACTCTCCGCCTGATTTTCCTTTTGGTGCGACCTACATACATAAGGTCACACCCACATGTTAATAAATATATTACATATGTTGAATCACAGGTACAACGGCACTTAATTAGAAAATCATGTGATTGATCACTATTTCTAAAGTTGGGTTCTTTCTTCACATGTTTACACATACTACAGTTATGTTTGCCACATTTATAAGTGCCCTCTTTTAGGCTTAGCCAATTGCTTTTCTGTGATGTCGATGTATTAGTTTTAACCGTTTTTAATTTACTGGGAGCTAATAAGTTCCTCAAGTTTTTCCCTTTCCTGAAGGTGATAGATGGATGTTCAGGTAGTGAGGGTGCTAACAGACTGTCTGATTTTAAAATACCCCAATGTTTGTTGAAAACCTCTTTGATAATATTGTGTCCTTCATTAAAGGTTGTTATAAACCTGATGTGATCCTTATTATATTTAACTTTAAAATTACTTCGTTCTCTTATATCATTTTCTTCTCTTTTGAGAAGAAACTCTCTCGTTCGCTCTAGGGCCTTCATTCTTGAATTGTCTATAATAGCTGAGTCATAACCTTTAACTATAAATTTATGGGTCAAGATGTCAGCCTCTTTATTAAAATCACTAATGGAACTACAATTTCTTCTTAACCTGAGAAATTGGCTATAAGGGATATTATCTTTCCAATTGCGTTGGTGTGCACTCTTATAATCTATGAAACTGTTTCTTTCAGTAGGTTTCCTGAAATTTGACACTGCTATTTTATTTTCATTATTAACAAATAGACGCAGGTCAAGAAATTCGATTTCAGTTTTTGAGTGGTTTTCAGTAAATTTAAGATTATAATCATTATGATTAATATATTTAACAAATTCCTCAACCAAAGCAAACTCCCCCTGCCACAGAATTATCACATCGTCAATATATCTATAATATTTGACTATATTATTACTAAATTTATGTGATGTCCAGATATATTCGTCTTCAAAGGTGTGCATATACAGATTAGCATAGGATGGAGCAAAAGTAGTGCGCATCGCAGTGCCTCTAATTTGTCTGTAATGCACACCCTCGAAGACGAAAGTGCACACCAACGCAATTGGAAAGATAATATCCCTTATAGCCAATTTCTCAGCTTAAGAAGAAATTGTAGTTCCATTAGTGATTTTAATAAAGAGGCTGACATCTTGACCCATAAATTTATAGTTAAAGGTTATGACTCAGCTATTATAGACAATTCAAGAATGAAGGCCCTAGAGCGAACGAGAGAGTCTCTTCTCAAAAGAGAAGAAAATTATATGAGAGAACGAAGTAACTTTAAAGTTAAATATAATAAGGATAACATCAGGTTTATAACAACCTTTAATGAAGGACACAATATTATCAAAGAGGTTTTCAACAAACATTGTGGTATTTTAAAATCAGACAGTCTGTTAGCACCCTCACTACCTGAACATCCATCTATCACCTTCAGGAAAGGGAAAAACTTGAGGAACTTATTAGCTCCCAGTAAATTAAAAACGGTTAAAACTAATACATCGACATCACAGAAAAGCAATTGGCTAAGCCTAAAAGAGGGCACTTATAAATGTGGCAAACATAACTGTGGTATGTGTAAACATGTGAAGAAAGAACCCAACTTTAGAAATAGTGATCAATCACATGATTTTCTAATTAAGTGCCGTTGTACCTGTGATTCAACATATGTAATATATTTATTAACATGTGGGTGTGACCTTATGTATGTAGGTCGCACCAAAAGGAAAATCAGGCGGAGAGTCTCTGAACATCTTAATAATATTAAAAATGAAATAGACAACCACAGTGTGCCACGACATTTTAGAGATTGTACATGGTGGAGATTCCAAATCTTTGAAGGTACAGGTCATTGATTGGATACCACCATCCACCCAAAATAGACTGTTAACTCTACGTAAACGTGAGACCTACTGGATACAAAAATTAAATTGTTTGTGTCCAGGGGGTCTTAACGTTGATTTAGACCTGGCTGCCTTTATGTAATGTAATATTGTGCAGTACCTGTAACAATTGTCAGCTCAATAGACCAGTAGTGATAGGGCTAGCTGTGAGACTTATTGTTTTCATAATAATCATTTTTTAATTTTAGTATTTTTTATCTTAGGATTTTTTTCCCCTTAATTCCTAATTCATACCATTAAGACAATAATTCTATATCTCTAGTAAGAGAATGGCTGTTCCTCCTTATATATATGTTAGTTTAGTGTATTAATCTAGTTATCTATTCTCCTGGTAATCAAGTTTTGATCTTTTTTACATATTATTACATATACAGTGTATTTTATTATTTTTATTTTTAATTATATATATAATATGTATTTTATATATTTTATATATGTTTATATATGAAGTTCCTAAGAATAATTTTTACGCTTTTCTATGTATTCTTTTATGTGTTTTGTATTCACATATTTATATATATATCCATTTCTTATAATGTCAATACATAGTTCAACTATTATTGTATTTATTATTTCAGTCACTTTTTATTTATTAGTTTCTCTATTCATTTATCAGTCTTTTTGCTTTTATACTAACTATTGAATGTCAATATATTAAATTAAATATCGATCCCGTGTTTAATTTTAGTATGTTTCTAGAATATTATTTATATTTAGCATGAAATCCTGTTTTTATTTTCATTTTTCACATATCATTGAGTTATGTTTCAGTTTCATACGAATGCAAGTAGAAAAACATTTAGAGACCTTGGAAATACCTAGCCGATATGGGACCAATGGAATAAGATTATGTGCTATAAATACACTTGCACCGTAGGACTCATTATTCATCCTACCTCTTGAGAAAGACCGCACGTTAGCGGTTGAAACGTGTTGGGGTCAATTTTGGACTATCTGAGGACCCGTAGTGCTCTGTGTGAGAATTCACTGACACCTGATACTCTGCTACGGACATTGCTACCAGAGCCGCGACTACGGAAGCCTGTAAGGAACTGAACCATCTTGTTCTGTGACGACTATCCTGAGGGACTCGCACAGTTTCACGGACTGATATTGCTCTTATTGTGTTTGCTGATACATCTGATGTTTTTTAATAAATGCCTGATTAAACTTTTAACACTGTAAGTGTAATACATTAGCGTGGTATTTTGCGCCTTATCTATCTACACTTGAGTCTGTTTGCGCTTTGTTTTTTCACAGATCTTTGAAAGTCTTTTAGTGCAGTTCCTGGGAGCGAGTTAGCAAGGCTCTCCAGTATGCTAAAGGTAAGTATAAGCTACAAGCGAACTTTTTCACCTGTACCTTAGGAAAAAATTTTTAACTTTTAAGTAATTTTGGAAGGTCCTCAGGGAAACTGTACAAAAACAAAAGAAAACACCCTGCGCTATTAATATGTTGCCCCCAACTAATATCCAATAAACAGCAGTCTTTGTATATCAAAGCCGCCTATAGCGGTACAGTCACAGTATAGTTATATATAAAGTCTATATTGGTACTCAGATACCTCCATTAACAGTCACTAGTCTCAGGGATGTATGTTCAACCAGATCCGATGACTGTTACTGACGGTTTTTCCGAAAGGCGGCCAGGTCTATTCCTGCTGTAAACTCCGTGAGGCTCTGCTCCAATGTCGGCGTCCTCGCCTGGCGTGTTCCTCTGTTGCGCCTATTGATGACGTCACAAACTCGCTGTGTGCGGCACAATCCGATGCAGCTCTGCAGATGTGGAGATCTTAAGCACTCCACCAGGAACGGCAGTATCATAGAAGAAAAAACAAAGAGCGCATCCGGATTCAAGTGTGTTTATTTAACAAAGAAGCAATTGACACACAAATAGGATAACACTTACAAGATTCCAAATATAAAAGGCAGATAAAAAGGTGTTCAACTCGATGCTGACTGGACCAATAGCCACAAGCCCTCCAAGTGGTAGCTGGACCCCCACAGCAAACAGTTGTAACAAGTATATTCAAAATTTCACCTATATGGTGTATATTTCAACCTCAACGTGTTTCTCCCGTATAACGAACGGGCTTTCTCAAGAGGACAGGTGAGTCTAACCTGTGATGTTGTTCTATATATGGATTTAATTAACCAATCAGATTTTACCTCCATTCTAGGATGTAATGAAAGTCCGATATTCGTTTTAACTTAACGAATATCCAAAATGCATCAGTATTCATTCATTTTCTTTAAATTACCTTTAAGGAGTTAAAACTTAACTTCAGAGAGAGACGCGCTAAATTCGCTCCTCTTCTTCACAGAACCCCAACTGCATAAATCGGAGGCTTAGCAGAGAAAGTCTTTTAGTGCAGTTCCTGGGAGCGGGTTAGCAAGGCTCTCCAGTATGCTAAAGGTAAGTATAAGCTACAAGCGAACTTTTTCACCTGTACCTTAGGAACATTTTTTTAACTTTTAAGTAATTTTGGAAGGTCCTCAGGGAAACTGGGCTATCCCAAAGAATCACAAAAAGTGACACAATTTGAAAGAAAGCCATAAGCTATATTTCTAAAAATGTAAAAATGCAGCAGAACACCTAAAACAGTCTGTCTTGTTTGGTAAACTTTAAACTACAATACAACTCATCTGTCACAAGGGTCTGTAATTTATCATGCACGTGAAAGAACTCTATATAAGCATGTTATAGCTGTTTATTTTGCTTTTGAAATTAAGTTGTCAACAACTGGGCCCTAAAAGGATTTTAAACAGTGCTCCTTTGGTAAAAAAACAAATAAGTTAAATCTAAGTAAACATAAAAAATAAACAGATTGCGTAAAATCGTACTTGTTTTATCGCAAAATGAGCACTTAGAAATTCTTAGTGTATCCCCTGCCCTCAGTTTAATAAGAGAGCTGACATCTTGCAACTTAGGTTACATTCTGATTTATTTGGACATGAGAAATTCTGACTTCTTGTTATCTAGTATATTCACTGTAATGCTTGTGTGATATTTCCCTATCAGATCAAACTTGGCCAGTAGTCTTCTTATCCCGGCGTCAAGTGGAAGGATAAAGAAATATACCAGAACAAAGTGAGTATAAGAAAAGAGGTAAGCAGTACTCACGGTAAGCAGGGTAGTCCTTCACTGCAATAAGATTAAGGCAGAGTTCGACAACAGAAAGGCAATCCAGCAGTATAGCAGTTCAGGGGTAAACCAATAGAATGATCAGGAACAGGCAGAGGTCAGCAACATAAGGTAATCCAGCAGTTTAGCCGTTCAAGGATAAACCAATAGAATGGTCAGGAACAGGCAGAGGTCAGCAGCAAAAGGTAATCCAGCAGTTTAGCAGTTATGGGGTAAACCAGGCAGAGTAGTCAGACAGGCAGAGTTCAGCAATGATAAGGCAATCCAGCAATTCAAGTAATAAAGCACCTAAGAGCACACACAGTAACACCTATACTTGGGCAGTGTACTTACATAGGCGCCGATTTGCGCCAAGGAGGACTTCAAAGGATCCAACCGGCTTAAGAGGGGGATAGACGTGCAGCAATGACGTCATTGCCACACGCTCACAGCAATCGCCACGTTCCTGGCAACAGCCAGAGCGGGACAAGGGAAGCACGGGAGCGGAGTGACATTCACCTTATAGTAAACCATCTCATGTCACTACAGAAGTTTTATGACATCAGGCTGACTTTACTGCAGAGGCCATAGGTGTGTCAGGAAGTAATAGACACTTCACAAATACAGTGTAAAAAATAAAAGGTAAAATTAATTTAAAATGATGAATAACATATTGCAATCATCTCTATTAAGAATAAGCCACTGTTTAGTGCTTTTTTATTACAACACTGAAACATCCCTTTAAGGACTAATTGCCCACTGGCTAATAAGCAGAGCTACACTCCTTTATTGGTTGACAGTTACACTCTTCATAAACATTAAAAAAGATCAGTACATCAATTAAGAAATACAGTATTAAAAGTAAAAAGAGGTATTAATGACCGGGGCTTGATAGAATGTACTTATAGGCATGCATGTACTTTACCTGTGTAGTCAGATTTTTAACGGAGAGATGTCCCTCCTTTTTTTCTGTCCACTAATAACTAATTAGTGAAAACTAATAAAATTGTATTAAAAAAAAAAAAGTAAATGATATCTTTAAGGTTTAGACAAAGAAACAAGACTACTGCTCCTTTAAATACATTATATATGGTTATATAGACATTCTTTATATATGGTTATATAGGCAGAGGGGCTTCATTTTGCTGGTATCTATTTTCCTTTGACATATTAATCCTACAAAGAATGTTCCTTTAGTATATTGTGATATTTTTTAAAGAACCAACAACATCAGAAGAAACTTAGGGACCGATGTAACATTGTGCGAGCGGACATGGTCCGATATTGCGGATCATGTCCGCTGCACATCAATAAATGCCGACAGCATGCACTGTCAGCATTTATCATTGCACCAGCAATTCTTGTGAACTGCTGGTGCAATGCCGCCCCCTGCAGATTTGCGGGGGTGTCAAGCAACCCAATCGTATTCGATCGGGTTGTTTTCCGGCGATGTCTGTTCGCCGCCTCAGAGCAGGCGGACAGGTTATGGAGCAGCGGTCTTTAGACCGCTGCTTCATAACTTGTGTTTCTGGTGAACCTGAAGGCTCACCAGAAACACAGGGCATCAAGCTCCATACGGAGCGTGATAAATATGCGCCTTATGAGATCGTAACAGCTTATGGGATACAAAACCTTGATTTTCTTGATCCTTTTAAAGGTATCATAATTTACTTAAATGAACTTAGTCCAACAGTACCACTTTAAACAGCATTCAATAATTTTGTGTATAATTCTCTAATTATCTAATATGCTTCTGGTTCTTGAAAGCATTGCTACACTATTTCACTCAAGCATTTTTGTAGTTACTAATCAGTCATTTCCCTTTAGATATGACAATTAACCAAAAAAAAAAAAAAAAAACTATATCTTATAATTTGTTTAAAATAAAAGCATGTGAATAATTTGTTTGTGTTCATGCAACACACATTAGGAAATTATATAGTATCTTACCTAAGAGGAATATTTTTAAAAAAGATCATTTTAGCAATATATGAAATCTAAAACAGTAACAAATGCAAGGATATTTTAGAACTAAACAATTACATAATTTTCCTTTTTTAAATTTTGGGCTGCCCTTTAACAGTATAATCCCTTGAAAAAAGTAAAACTGAGCTTTTCAAAATGAGAATATGCTATTAAAAAAAAAAACAACAGAAAAAACATACATTTGATGTTTTGCCGGATTTATATTAAACTATTACAAATTAAATATTTTTTAAATGAACTTCAACATTTGCAAATATTGTTGTAGGGAAGCTATACTGCCCAGCTGTGAATGCAATCTGTCCCTAAACTAATTAACATAGTTGGTGACAGTACATTAAAGTCGATATATATAAATTAAATATGATTAAATTTTATTAGTGATTTTATATAGTAACAGCTTTTTATTTCATTACAGTAAGGCATTTTTTTTTAATAAAGATATGATAGATCCTTAAAAAATAAACTTTATTTAAAAATATTTACATCCCATACAAAAACACAGAAACATTAGTCATATATTTGTCATGGAGGAATAGGTATGAAAACTCCTACACGTTTTAGATAACCTTTTTTTAAATGTAATTTAGCAATGGATAACTAACCAGCGCGTTGTGGGTATGAATGGAAAAACTAAACAATTTATGCTTTAAAGTATTTGATCATTTCTAATTTAACTATTAGTTGTTTGCGATGTAATGATGCATACATGTGATTAGCTATACAATAATGACATACAATGGTGATTGACACTTTTTTCATAACATTGTATTTTACTTTGTTTTTTTTTTGTTTTGTTTTTTTACAGCAGTATGATTTGATCAGATTTCAATGCATAATTTTGTCATATAAGTTAATCAATTAGAAAGAACCATTTGATCTTTATGTGTAATGGCGTCATGCCCCATACAGCTTTATAGCCTTATATTAATATAGTTTCTATTTCCAAGAAACAGTTTCTTTTAAATTGGCAAGTTTATTGTTGCGTGTCATACAAGAAATTGCATGAAGAATAAAAAATGATTCTGCTTTGCCCTGAAGCCACACAGTTTATATACTCTTACAGAGCACACTAGAGGGCAACCTTTCATGACTACAGCATACATATAAAATAGCATTTATTAATACATATCTTGCTATACGAGTGTCTGCTTACAATACAAGAATGTCCTTATAAGCCATATCAGACATTCCAGTATAGAAACCTGCCTTCAATATTATAAAAATAAAAAGCTACCAACTGTTAATACAACAAAAATTCATAAAGAATTCCACAATACAAAGTAAATTTAAAAAATCAGCAATTCTCCAGTCTGTAGCATTCATTCCACAAAGGTCAGTAACACTTGACATTTAACCCTTTAGTAGTAACCCCTTGATAAGTATTACTTCCACATTATTGAGGACTCAAAGAAAAAAATTATATTTCCTTGAAATGAGAATGTTTTATCTATTCACAAAAAGGCAACACATATGAAGTGCAGTTTAAGGGCATATGGCTATCAGTAGTTCTAGTGGTTGCAAGGAACCCTAATCATTTTCATAGAAGTTCATCAAAGTGCCAAAAACCATACATTTGGAATTTAGTCTATTTTTTTGTTTTTTGTTTTGCTCTTGAATGACAGGAGACAAATAAATATTTCAATAAGGAAAGTAGTAATAGTGTTTTGAAAATGAAGACACCTTACTATTGGATTTAGTGCTATCAAACAATACAGATATAATATCAAACATAGAAGTCAAAGAACATTTGGGTAACAGTGATCATAACATGATCACATTTGAAATCTCTTTTCATATGCAGTGTCTTAAAGGTTTAACTAAGACTTTTAATTTTTAATCTTTAGAAAGCAAAATTCAACGATTTAGGGAAATCATTAAATAATATAAATTGGGACAATGTATTCTCTAATCAAAATACAGAGGATAAATGGATAATATTTAAAACTTTGTTAAATAAATATACATATCAACAAATACCATATGGTTATAAAAATAAAAAATCAAAGCTAATGTGGCTAAATAAAAATGTGTTAAGAGAAATTAGGAAAAAACGTAGGGCATTTAAATTATTCAAAGAAAATAGTACAGACTCAACATTCCATATTTATAAGGAATGTAACAAAGCATGTAAAAAGCAATCAAATTAGCTAAAATTGAAAATGAAAAATTATTTAGAAGTCTAACCCTAAAAGGTTCTTTAAGTACATAAATAACAAAAAATCTAAGAAGTACAATATAGGTACATTAAAATGCATGGAGGGTAGCATGATAAATAATGACAGGGAGAAGGCTGAGGTACTAAACCAGTTTTTTTCTTCAGTATACACAAGAGAGGAACCATTGGATGATACTTTGGAACAGAATAGAACATGCCAGTCCATACCATTAACTAGGTTTTGTTTAGAGGATATCAGGAAAAAACTGGATAATATTAAGGTAAATAACACTCCAGGCACAGATTGAATACACCCATGGGTGTTAAGGGAAGTTAGTACTGTTATAGACAAATCTGTACTCTTAATTTTTCTAGACTCATTATCCTCAGGCATGGTACCCCAGGATTGGCGTAAAGCTGATGTGGTGCCACTCATCAAAAAGGGAAGTAGGGATGATCCAGGAAGCTATAGACCAGTTAGTCTGACATCAATAGTAGGGAAGATATTTGATGGGATTATAAAGGATTATATTGATGAGCATATTCATGTAAACAAGATTATGAGTTGTAATCAGCATGATTTTAGGAGAAATAGATCATGTCAAACTAATCTAATTAGATTCTACGAGGAAGTAAGTAAAAATATAGATAAAGGGGGCTCAGTTGATGTGATATACTTAGATTTTGCAATGGCATTTGATACAGTGCCACATGAGAGATTAATGCACAAAATTAAGGGACTGGGAATAGCTGAAAATGTTAGCACATGGATAAATAACTGGATAAAAGATTGGGAGCAACGAGTAGTAGTAAATGGATCATACTCAGATTGGACAAAGGTAATCAGTGGAGTCCCCAGGGATCAGTACTAGGCCCTGCTCTTTTTAATATTTTTATAAATGACTTGGAGCAAGGATTAAATAGCGACATCTCTATTTTTGCAGATGATACTAAGTTAAGTAAGGTCATTAGGACAGAGCAGGATGAATTTTCATTACAAAGGGATCTGCAAAAATTAGAAGTATGGGCAAGTAAATGGAAAATGAGATTTAAAATGGGAAAATGCAAGGTTATACATTTTGGAAGTAAAATTAAGCAGGCAACGTATTTTTTAAATGGGACAAGACTTAGCCAAAGAGAGGAGGAAAGGGATTTGGGAGTAGTAACAGATAACAAGTAAAGATGGGTGCACAATGCAGGGCAGCGGCTTCAAAGGCTAATAAGATACTAGCATGTATTAAAAGAGGCATTGATTCAAGGGAGGAAAGCATAATTCTGTCACTATATAAAGCCCTGGTAAGACCTCACTTTGAGTATGGAGTACAGTTCTGGGGACTGAGCACAAAAAAAGATATTGCAGAACTAGAAAAAGTTCAGAGAAGGGCCACAAAGCTAATAAGGGGATTGGAAAATTTAAGCTAAGAGGAGAGGCTAGCCAAACTGGGTCTGTTTTCTTTAGAAAAAAGGCGCTTGAGAGGTGACATGATTACTTTATATAAATATATTCAAGGCCCATATACAAAGATGGCAGAAGCTCTGTTTAGTCCAATAAAATTGTTTCGGACAAGAGGTCACAATTTAAGGTTGGAGGAAAGGAGATTTAATCTCCTGCAACGGAAACGTTTTTTTCTCTGTAAGAGCAATAAAATTGTGGAACTCATTACCAAAGGAGGTAGTGAATGCCAATACCCTAGATACATTTAAAAATAGGCTGGATACATTTCTGTATATAAACTAAATTCATGGATATGATTGCTAGTATTAAATGGGTCACCTTTTAGTGGGGTTACTTAAGCTTAACTGGAGTTTTTTTGTAAGTATTTTAGATTTGTATAGGTTGAACCCGATGGACTTCATTTTTTTTAACCTTATCTACTATGTTACTATGTTACTAGTACCACCTTCCAGCCTTAAAATGTAGCTATGTGGCAACAGGTACCCACATTTTGTTTTTAATTTAGAAAATTGACTGCCATAAAAGACTACATTTTCAATAGTCTTTATTTAAACTGGGTCCTTTTAACTGACCTATTTAAGAACCTTTAGATGGTTTATGATATGACATTTATTTTATGTTATTTTTTGCTTTCCTCCTGCTTTGTCTTTTCAAACAAATTTTCATGTCATATTTTTGCATGCCAGTTACCCCTCCATAGGATCATGGGTGAACTTATTCTTGGGCCAAATCTTGAATCTCTGTTAAAGTTCCTTGGAATTTTATGAAAGACTATGGGCCATATTACGAGTGGTACTGTTTTGCAAGAGCGATATCAGGTTTATCGCCTCTCTGCTATGGCTCCCAACCACCAACGATTGGCACCACCACTGTCTGATGCAGAGAGGGCCACAGTGTGGCCCTCTCTGCATTGGTAACTCTGCAAATCTGTTTCTGCAGTGCCCCGCTGATGGGGCATGCAGAAATAGTGCGATCTCGCTATTTTTAGCAAGATTGCAGCAGAGAGAAGCCCAGGGTACGATGCTGATCGTTAAGGGGTTAAAGTAAATGTGATTGCTTGAGCGCAATCGCAATTAACACTAGAATTATTACAGTGAGCTCAAAGCTCTGGTTAACTGTTACGCAAAACAAAAAAGTTGTACAAAACACATAAAAAATACATTTAACAGTACAGTTACACTCATAATAACACTATCTGAGAAAACATTTTTTTTTTTAAATTGCATAAAAAATGTATAAGGGCTCAAATATTTGAGGTCTCAGATGTCAGGGGAAAAGGCAGGCAAAGGGCTTTAATGTAGAGATGCATACTTATACATGTCTATAATGTGTGTGAATATATATATATATATATATATATATATAGTTATGTATTCATATGTGCTTTTATGTATTTATAGACATATAATCACATAAATAAATATATATATATATATATATATATATATATATATATATATATATATATATATATATATGTGCATTGGAGCCCTTTGAAGTCAAAGTAGATGAAAACATAATAAGCATATTTATGCAATATTCATATTTAATTAAGTGTTATACTGTGTATTTGCTGCAAATATTTAATATTCCAATGCTCTGCACATAGCAGAAAATATTCTATGTATTTTTAAATAGATTTTCATATATCTATAGAGAAGCGCTCAACCTGGGTACGAACAGTAGCATAATAGCTAGTTCTATGGCTAGTTACCACCCAAGAAGCAGCCTCTTTTTGTTTAACATGTGCCTTTCACAGAGAAGAACTTTCCTGAAGCATATCAGTCTGATCCTGACTTTACAGTACAGTACAGCCCCGAAATACCAGGCAATCCCTCTCTGAACGAGAGAAACAGCAAATCCCCAGACGTACGTTTTCGGTCTATTATGGGCCTCGTCTCTTCTGGGGTTTTTCTGTTTCTCTTGTTCAGAGAGGGATTGCCTGGTATTTCAGGGCTGAACTGTACTGTGAAGTCAGGATCAGACTGATATGCTTCAGGAAAGTTCTTTGTGAAAGGCACATGTTGAGCAAAAAGAGGCGGTAACTAGCCATAGAACAAGCTTTTATGCTATTGTTCGTTCCCAGGTTGAGTGCTTCTCTCTTTTTATTTATGCAAATTATGACACTTAGGGAAGTCTTCCTAAATGTGATGCGGGAATCCAGACGTGGACCTGTTGCTCAGTGTGCCTAGAGGGATATGGCTGCACCTCACTGACGAAGCCCACAATAGGCCAAAATGTATGTCTGGGGTTTTGCTGTTTCTCTTGTTCAGAGAGGGATTGCCTGGTATTTCAGGGCTAGACTGTACTGTGAAGTCAGGATCAGACTGATATGCTTCAGGAAAGTTCTTCTTTGTGAAAGGCACATGTTTAGAAAAAAGAGGCTACTTCTTGGTTGGTACCTAGCCATAGAACAAGCTATTATGCTATTGTTCGTTCCCAGGTTGAGCGCTTCTCTCTATTTATTTATGCAAATTATGACATTTGACGAAGTCTCTCCAAGTGTGATGTGGGAATCCAGATGTGAACCCGTTGCTCAGTGTGCCTAGAGGGATATGGCTGAACCTCACTGACAAGGCCCACAATAGGCTGAAACGTACGTCTGGGGTTTTGCTGTTTCTTTTGTTTAGAGAGGGATTGTCTGGTATTTCGGGGCTGGACTGTACTGTGAAGTCAGGATCAAACTGATATGCTTCATGAAAGTTCTTCTCTGTGAAAGGCACATGTTGAGCAAAAAGAGGCTGCTTCTTGGGTGGTAACTAGCCATAGAACAAGCTATTATGCTATTGTTCGTTCCCAGGTTGAGTGCTTCTCTTTTTTTATTTTTATATATATATATTTATATATAATATGTATTTATGAATAAATAGAACATATTCTGCTATGTGAAGAACATTGGAATGTTAAATATCCATATTTTCATGTCGGGTTAGCATACTTGAGAAATTGTGATTGGGTTTGCGTGTGAGTAAGGTGTTTTTTTCCACTGTTCATTCTGGGCATCCCTATTGTGAACGAATGCAGAGCAATGTGAAATTTATTATTTTAAACAAATTGTTTAATTTTCTATCTAATGTACACCAATGGTTTTAAGAAAAACTATTTCAAAATAGTAAAAGTTGATTCTCATAACATAAATCTAGGTTAATTAACACCCAAATATTACATTTCTCTATTTCGAATGCTTTTTCTTAAATTGAATGTTATATTCTGTGATGTTCCAATTATGTATACTGAACGGATTTAAGGCTAAAGACTTTTGACCATAAAGTATTTAATTAAATAAGAATCTGAAGAAGGGATGTAATTATAGTCCTTTAGATGACACAGTGAGGCCCATTTATCAAGCTCCATATGGAGCTTGTGGGCCCCTGTTTCTGGCGAGTCTTCAGACTAAAGACCGCTGCTCCATAACCCTGTCCACCTGCTCTGATGAGGCAGACAGGAATCGCTGGAGTTTAACCTGATTGAGTACGATCGGGTTGATTGACACCCCCCTGCTGGTGGCCAAATGGTCGCGAGTCTGCAGGGGTGGCGTTGCACCAGCAGCTCTTGTGCGTATTGCTCTCCGCATTCAGTGAGGTCTTGCGGACCTGATCCGCACTGTCGGATCCGGTCCACCAGACCTTTGATACATAGGCCACAGTGTAACTGTTCAGTGTTTTAAACCTTTTGTAGCAATTACTCCTACAGGCACAAATGTGTGCCCTAAGTACCCCAAACTGTGTCACATAAATATTATTAAAGGGACATAAAACCCAAAGTTTTCTTTCATGATTCAGATAGATCATGTAACTTTAAAATACTTTCTAACATGCTTTTTTCTTATGGTATCATTCGTTAAAAAGCATACCTAAGTAGGCTCAGTAGCAGCAATGCATTACTGGGAGCTAGTTGCTGATTGGTGGCTGCACATATATGCCTCTTGTTATTGGCTTACCAGATATTTTCAGCTAGCTCCAAGTAGTACATTGCTGCTCCTTTATCAAAAGGATACAAAATGAATTAAGCAAATTTGATTATAGAAGTATATTGGAAAATTGTTTAAAATGTTTGCTCTATCTGAGTAATAAAATAACATTTTGTGTTTTATGTCTCTTTTTTTTAGTTTAAAAAAAAAAAAGAAGGAAACTGTGCATATCACTGACAAATTAGAATCTGAATATATTTTTCTGTTTTCAGTCATTTTATTTAAAACACACATGCAACACATACTGTATATAGTTCTTTAATATATTATCATTAACGTTAGAAACCCCCCCCCTTATAAATGAAGTAATATAAATGTTGCCACATATCTGCATCTAACTTAATCACATACATAGCTTATCAGGATCATTTCATTGTAGTATACTAGAATTTAGTACATTTTACCTGGTATGTTTTCCTTGGGATATTTCACTGTGGCCTTGTATCTGGAATATGTCTCTGTGGCACTTTTCACATTACACTTCACCTGGCAATTTCCCTCAGAAAAAAGTTATATCAGTGTCTTTCAACTCCAGTCCTCAAATGTTCATAATGGAACGATTTCAAAGATTCCTCTAAACAAGTCCAGGTGAGTCAGTCACAGTGAGTGAGAAGCTGACTAGTCCAGGCATGGGAAATACTATCGGCTAGATTTTTGCGTTTGAGGCTGTGCGGTGCTAACGAGCAGTTTATGCTCACCGCTCTCTTACAAACAGCGCTGGTATTACGGGTTTTTACAGACCCGGCGTTAACCGCAAAAAAGTGATCGTAGAGCAAAATTTTGCTCCACATCTCACCTCAATACCAGTGCTGCTTACGTTAGCGGTGAGCTGGCTGAACATGCTCATGCATGATTTCCCCATAGGAATTAATAAGGGAGAGCCGGCTGAAAAAAACACAGCAAAAAAGCAGCGTTTAGCTCCTAACGCAGCCCCATTGATTCCTATGGGGAAAATACATTTATGTCTACACCTAACACCATAACATGACCCCCGAGTCTAAACACCCCTAATCTTACATTTATTAACCCCTAATCTGCCACCCCGACATCGCTGACACCTACTTTATATTATTAACCCCTAATCTGCCGCTCCGGACACCGCCGCCACCTACATTATACTAATGAACCCCTAATCTGCTGCCCCCAACATCGCCGATACCTACATTATATTTATTAACCCCTAATCTGCCGCCCCCAATGTCGCTGCAACCTACCAACACTTCTTAACCCCTAATCTGCCACCCCCAACGTCGCCTCCACTATTATAAACATATTAACCCCTAAACCTAAGTCTTACCCTAACACCCTCTAACTTAAATAAAATTTAAATAAATCTAAATAAAAATAACTATCATTAACTAAATTATTCCTATTTGAAACTAAATACTTACCTATAAAATAAACCCTAAAATAGCTACAATATAACTAATTGTAGCTAGCTTAGGGTTTATTTTTATTTTACAGGCAAGTTTGTATTTATTTTAACTAGGTAGAATAGTTATTAAATAGTTATTAACTATTAAAAACTACCTAGCTAAAATAAAGACAAAAGTACCTGTAAAATAAAACCTAACAATTACACCTAACACTACCACTATAATTAAATTAATTCCCTAAATTAAATTAAATTATCTAAAGTACAAAAAACAAACAAACACTAAATTACAGAAAATAATAAAAAATTACAAGATTTTTAAACTAATTACATCTAATCTAATCCCTCTAACAAAATAAAAAAGCCCCCCAAAATAAAAAAGCCCTACCCTACACTAAATTACAAATAGCCCTTAAAAGGGCCTTTTGTGGGACATTGCCCAAAGTAATCAGCTATTTTACCTGTAAAAAAAATTACATATCCCCCCAACATTAAAACCCACCACACACACAACCAACCCTACTCTAAAACCCACCCAATACCCCCTTAAAAAACCTAACACTAACCCCCTGAAGATCGACCTACTGGGAGAAGTCTTCATCCAAGCCGGGCAGAAGTCTTCATCCAGATGGCATCTTCTATCTTCATCCATCCGGCGCAGAGTGGGTCCATCTTCAAGACATCCGACACGGAGCATCCTCTTCTTCCAATGGATACGACTGAATGAAGGTACCTTTAAATGATGTCATCCAAGATGGCGTCCCTTCAATTCTGATTGACTGATAGAATTCTATCAGCCAATCGGAATTAAGGTAGAAAAAATCCTATTGGCTGATTGGATCAACCAATAGGATTGAGCTGGCATTCTATTGGCTGTTCCAATCAGCCAATAGAATGCAAGCTCAATTCTATTGGCTGATTGCATCAGCCAATAGGATTTTTTCTACCTTAAATCCGATTGGCTGATAGAATTCTATCAGCCAATCGGAATTGAAGGGACGCCATCTTGGATGACATCATTTAAAGGAACCTTCATTCAGTCGTAGCCGTCGGAATAAGAGGATGCTCCGCGTCGGATGTCTTGAAGATGGACTCATTCAGCGCCGGATGGATGAAGATAGAAGATGCCGTCTGGATGAAGACTTCTGCCCGTCTGGAGGACCACTTCTGCCCAGCTGGGATGAAGACTTCTGCCCATCTGGAGGACCACTTCTGCCCGGTTGGATGAAGACATCTCCCGGTAGGTCGATCTTCAGGGGGTTAGTGTTAGGTTTTTTAAGGGATTGGGTGGGTTTTAGAGTAGGGTTGGTTGTGTGGTGATGGGTTTTAATGTTGGGGGGGATTTGTAATTTTTTTTACAGGTAAAAGAGCTGATTACTTTGGGGCAATGCCCCGCAAAAGGCCCTTTTAAGGGCTATTTGTAATTTAGTGTAGGGTAGGGCATTTTTATTTTGGGGAGACTTTTTAATTTTGTTAGGGGGATTAGATTAGGTGTAATTTGTTTAAAAATCATGTCATTTTTTTAATTATTTTCTGTAATTTAGTGGGGGGTTTTTGTACTTTAGATCATTTAATTTAATTTAGGGAATTAATTTAATTATAGTGGTAGTGTTAGGTTTAATTGTATCTTAGATTAGGTTTTATTTTACAGATACTTTTGTCTTTATTTTAGCTAGGTAGTTATTAAATAGTGAATAACTATTTAGTAACTATTCTACCTAGTTAAAATAAATACAAACTTGCCTGTAAAATAAAAATAAACCCTAAGCTAGCTACAATGTAACTATTAGTTATATTGTAGCTATCTTAGGGTTTATTTTATAGGTAAGCATTTTGTTTTAAATAGGAATATTTGAGTTAATGATAGTTATTCTATTTATATTTATTTAAACTATATTTAAGTTAGGAGGGGTTAGGGTTAGACTTAGATTTAGGGGTTAATAACTTTAATATAGTGGCGGCGACGTTGGGGTGGCAGATTAGGGGTTAATAAATGTAGGTAGGTGGCGGCGATGTTAGGGACGGCAGATTAGAGGTTAATAAAATTTAACTAGTGTTTGCGAGGCGGGTGTGCGGCGGTTTAGGGGTTAATATATTTATTAGAGTGGTGGCAATGTCCGGTTCGGCAGATTAGGGGTTATTTTTTTTTTAAAAGTGTTTGCAATGTGGAGGGGCCTCGGTTTAGGGGTTAATAGGTAGTTCATGGGTGTTAGTGTACTTTTTAGCACTTTAGTTAAGAGTTTTATGCAACAGTGTTGTAGTGTAAAACTCTTAACTACTGACTTTAAAATGCGGTACCAGGCTTGACAGGAGAGGGTCTACCGCTCACTTTTTGGCAGACTCATAATACCAGCGCTATGCAAGTCCCATTGAAAAAAGAAGATACGCAATTGACGTAAGTGGATTTGCGGTATTTCCGAGTCTGGCCAAAAAAGTGAGCGGTGAGCTTGTACCTTCAAGACTCGTAATACCAGCGGGCTTTTAAAAGCAGCGTTGGGACCGGCCAACGCTGCTTTTTAAGCCTAACACAAGACTCATAATCTAGCCGTGTGACCTATAAGGTGTGCTTAGAGGTAGAACACTGATTACTGTCATACACACTAAGGGGCACATTTATGATTGTGCGAGTGGACATGATCCGATATAGCGGATCATGTCCACTGCACATTGATAAATGCCGACAGCATACGCTCTCGGCATTTATCATTGCACCAGCAAGTCTTTTGAACTGCTGGTGCAATGCCGCCCCTGCCAATCGGCCACTAGCAGGGGGTGTCAATCAACGCAATCGTATTAGATGGGGTTGATTTCTGTCCGCCACCTCAGAGCAGGCGGACAGGTTATGGAGCACCGTTTTTTAGGTTCGCTGGAAACACGGGACATCAAGCTCCGTACGGAACTTGATAAATATGCCCCATAGTATATAAATTAACTGCATCTGGGCAAAAAATAATGAAAGGGTAAGCCACTGAGTACCCCTTGCCAATGCGCTAGGTACCACAAGGTTTACATGTACCACAGGTTGAGAAACTATTAGTTAGTTTAATATTTTTAGCAGTATCTAAATTCCCAGTGAATATCCTTATTTAGGGCCAGATTTCGAGTGGAGTACAAAATTGCGCTTTGCCAAGCTCGATATTTGTGATCCACTCATAATACCAGTGCAAGGGTGAAGAATCAAGAGCAAAAAGTAGTGAATAAAATCCAATGCTTTATTGTCCGTAATTTAAAAGCATTAGAACTACAACATGGAAGTCTAGTAAAATAAATAGCACCTAGAAAACTAGCTTACGCATTTCGGTCGTAGCCTTACTCATAGCTTTAAAAAATACACTCACAGCTGTGTATTTAAAGGATTAATAGTGCTGTGATTGGTCTAAAAACAAAGGTGGTGCTGAAAGACTTAATTCAACAATAAGGTGCACATGTGTGCTTATACCTAGTCTTGACTGCATACTGATTGAATGAATGACCTGCTAGGACTGTTTCTAGGAAAAATATACACACTCTATGTTATCCATAATAGTAACTAAAAAAAGACAGAGATAAATAATAATAATAATAATAGGAAGTTACATACAATACACAATGCAGGTTGCCAAACGCCTGATGCCTATAGTAACCGTGTATTTATGTAAATAACAAAAGATAAACTAAGTTGAAACATAGACATAGATAATTACGTGTCACATAAAGCACATAGATAAAGCTCCCTGAAGGAGCATACCCTTATTCCTGAGCTAAGACGCTGTATTGAGTGCATAAGATAAACAGGATGAAACCTAAAGAGCTCAACTCCACTTCCTTAGTGCTAAGGTGTATCTGGCAATACTCTTAAAGGGGTATGTAAATGACACATGCTCGTATTAGTGCAGAAAAATGGTAACATAACAAGAGTAAATTGACCACTCCATGGCAAGGCTAGTCTTTATTCCCAGTAATTAATTAAATCATATTGGGAGTTGAGGCCCCCAGGGTACCTAGTCTCCAGATGGAAAATCCAATACATCTCTTTTTTGTAGAGAAGTTTCTCCCTGTCTCCCCCTCTTTTGGGGGTCAGAACCTGTTCTATAGCCTTCCATCTGAAAGTGGACAAATCTTTGTGATGTATCAATGAGAAATGTGTCACTATAGGTGTGGTGGCTTTGGCTACGGTAATAGAACTGAAGTGTTCCCGAATGCGAGATCTAATATCTCTTGTAGTGAGTCCTATGTACTGTACCCTGCATTGGGTACACTGGATCATATAGATCACATTTGAAGATGAACAGCTTAAGCACCGTTTAATGTCATATGTATTGTTGTTAACAGAGTATGAAAAAGTAGAGGTAATTTCCACATAGTCACAGGGCTTGCATATCTTATGACCACATTTATACATGCCTCTGTGGGCAAGCCATGAGCTCATTTCTCCCTCATTGTTTCTTAGTTGTGATGGAGATACTATGTTTTCTAGTGCTAGCTCTCCTATAGGAGCATCTGAGGCCCCCTTCTACTGCATTGACCAATTTATCATCTGCTCGTAAAAGGCCAAAATGTTTGTGAACAATGCCACAGATCTGTTTATACTGGGCACTGTAGTTGGTCACAAACATAGCTCCCGTATAAGGGGCTGAACTGTGAATCTTATTAGTAAGGAGCGACTTCCTCTCTATCTTGTCCACTTCTGTTTGGGCTTTTCTGATGTCAGAATTTGTGTAGCCTCGTTGCCTTAGACAATCTACGAGTGCCTCAGATTGATCCCTAAAAGATGATTCATTAGAACAATTTCTCTTTAATCTGATTAGCTGACCATTGGCTATCGCGTAAGGAACGTGGGGAGAATGGCAACTCCTACCATGCAGTACGGTGTTGCCCGATATTGGCTTTTTGTAGCCTAAGGTTTCAACTTTTCCCATCTCCAGGCCCCTTATTGTGATGTCTAGGTAGCTAATTTAAGTGGCATCTGTCTCAAAGGTAAATACCAAATTGAGATCGTTGAAATTAATCCAATCCACAAATTGGCGGACCCTCTCTGGTCCTCCCTTCCAGACCAAGAGCAAATCATCTATTTAGCACTGATAGATGATAATATTATCAATAAAGGGATTACAGTGTGCATAAATGTGGGACAGCTCCCACCAACCTAGGTAGAGATTTGCATATGAAGGGGCAAATTTGGCCCCCATGGCTGTCCCACAACTCTGCAAAAAGTAGTCCTCCTCAAACTCAAAATAATTGTGAGTTAATAGAAACTCTGTTACCTATATCACAAAGTCTTGGAAATGTACTGTGAGGTTAGTGTGTTCATTGAGAAAGTAACAGATGGCCTTGATCCCCTCAGTGTGCGGAATCGTGGAGTATAAGGATACTACATCAATTGTAGCCCAAATATATTCAGGCCTCCATGTTACTTCCTCTAGTAATTTTAAAACATGAGTCGTATCCTTAAGATAACTAGGCAATTTCTGGACTAGAGGCTGCAGAATGGCATCTAGCCACTGGGACACATTCTTGGACAATGAGCCAATACCACTCACTATGGGCCGACCTTTCACCTCTTCTAAAGATTTGTGGACCTTCGGAAGATGGTGAAAGATGGGGGTAACTGGGTGTTTTACCAAAAGATATTCATAAGTTTAATTGTCCAGAAAACCATTTTCTAAACCTTCATCAAGAAGACTTTTGAGTTGTTTCTGGAATAACCATACTGGGTTATGACTCAATTTCGTGTTACTGTCTTGATCAAAAAGTTGCCTATGGGCCTCCCCAATATAGTCAATTTTGTTTTGCACCACAACGGACCTGCCCTTGTCCGCTGCTTTGATCACAATAGTCTGGTTATTATTGAGACTATTGAGGGCCTCCCTTTCCTTTCTGGATAAATTATACTCTCTCTTTGTATTAGATTTACTTAGCTCAATAAGATCAGTTTCCACCCTATTATAAAATGTTTCCAGTATGTTGCCCCTAGACTGTATAGGGTAAAACGTAGATGGTCTCCTCAATTTGATCAATTCATTCTCTCTAACTGTAGGGGATAATGTGCCCTCACTCAAAAGACTCTTTAAGTTGATCAAATCACATTGGTCTGCAAAACACATTAATTCCACTACCGGTGTGGATTCAGTACTCAAAACATCATCAGTTTGTTCTCTGCTATGTTAGTGTTTGCGCAAGGTTAGATTCCGTATTAACCTATTAATATCAATGATGGTATTAAACAAGTTAAAGTCACTTGTTGGCGCAAAACCCAATCCATAGCTGAGAACTTTAGTTTCAATATCCATGAGAGCACTATCAGATAGATTTATTACTTCGAAGGATAATGTTTTTGTTGAGACCGATTGGTTCTTTTTGGATATCTGGTCTCTGTACCTCTGATTTCCCCTCTCCCCCTCCCTGGGCCTTGCTGGGGGAGGGAAAAAAATTGTTCTATAGCCTGTGCCTCTTGTGCTGTCCTGTTAATACTCACACTGGGTCCTAAGATAGGATGTGGCCCTTGCGGAGGTAAATAAGAGTTGGAATCATACACATGTGTTACTTGGTGTTCATGGCCTATATGATAGGACTTTGGTTAAACTACTGGTGGAAAGTAAACCTGAAAACCAGGTGGCATGTTGTACTGACTATTATATGTTGTGTCAGGGTGTCTATAAGTCTGTGTTAGGGGAACATTGGTTGAGTATTTAAGAATACATGTAGGCTGTGCTAAATAATTATGCTGCACAGCTTCACCCTCATTCGTCTGTCAATCCTCCCCTGATTCAGCCTCACTGTCACTAAAAGTAACCTGTTTACTGCCACTATTCCTCCCCCTCCTATTCCTCCTATTGCGGCTATTACTACGCTGTCTATTCTGTTGTTTACAAGCCATAAATCTCTTCTGTTTATTCCAGACATAGACAGTATTGGATTGATAATCAGCATTATCTCTTACAAATTTGGAATGTTTATGCTCCATGACTTGTTTAGTATCTGCTATTACTTTTTGTAATTGCTGGTCATAACCACAGACGTTAGTATCATAACACCTCTTGTTAAGCTCATTCTGAACTTCAACTATATCTAATCTTAACAATTTTAATAGGTGTGCCTTATAGCCTATCAATAGCATCATTAACTTAAGAGAACATTCAGTCAGTGCTTGATTCCATTCATCTATAAAGGACTTGTCACTTGTTTCAAAAGTCGGAAATTTTTGGATTCTCAGTCCTCTTGGTATCATCTGTTGAGAAAAATACCTCTCAAGGGTCCATAAGTCCCACTGTAATTTCTGTTCTTTAATAAGGATCATTTCCATTTCCATAAATAAAGTATTCAAAGTCATCACTGTTCTGTCCGTGGAAAAAACTTTGTCTATGTCCTGCGGTAAACAGTCCCTTTCAGTAGCAGGAATGAGGGAATAGTATGCAGGTGACTGATCCTCCATGTTGGGAAAGAGCAAATGTAGGTAAAGTGTCTCGAAAACAACACAACACTTATATCACTCAAAGCATCCAAGACACTGCCAGGGAATTTTAAGTGGCCAGCAAAGGAAGCTCTGCGCTCAATAGAGTGAGACATGGCATGAGAACTAGCGCAGCAAAGGTGGTAAGTCGTGCAGTGATGGGCAGCAATTTTAAATATACTGTATATGTATATGTTTTTATACATATATATATATATATATATATATATATATATATATATATATATATATATATATATATTTATGTGTTATTATGTATATATACACACATTTTTTTTTTATTTAATTTTTATTAAGGCAATTGAAAAAGAAAACATATACATGAATGGCATATACATATAGTACAATATTGTCAATAAGACACTTTTAACAAAATAGATACATCTGGCAAAGGGTATTTTAGTAACTACAGTCCAGCGTCCATATTAAACTAGAACCCTTCCATTAGACCAGATAAAATATCAGTGGCCAACCATAAGGAGAATGAGCCTTTTCTTTTGTTGTTTCTTCGTTTTGCTTATTCTCACATGTTAGACAATACATACAGGTAATAACAATAATGACAATGTAATTCAAAAAGTACCAGATAACTGTTAAACAACAAGTTGGACATATAGTTTGCAAACAATCACCTAAATGATAAAGAAACTATTCTCACTAGCACGGATAGCTAGCCAGTGTTTGCCTCTCTAAGAATAGTGATCAGCAATCGAGTCCACGCTGAGTAAAGAGAAGAGAAAAGGGGAAGCAAAGAATGGAGAAGTAGGAGAAGAAGAGCAGAGGAGGAGAAAAAAAGGGGGGGGGGAAGGGTAGGGGGATGGAGGCAGACATGGGGATATATTAGGATATTGGGTACAGTTTATATTGTTATAAGATATATTTGTATTATAACATAGTGCATTATGTTGTGAAGATATAGAAAGGTCTTAGATGGGACTGTGTCCCCATATTAAAATTTGGAGGTCTTCAGATCCATGTATGTGGGAAACATAAGATTCCATCGACTTGATGTATCACAAGGTATCAACAACCTGTTCCCAGAAAGGTAAAGCTTGTTGCAGCCACATTCGGGCTGTAGTTAGTTTTACTGCTAAGAATAGGTAAATGCAAAACAGTTTTCTCCAACATTGGTGTGTCCGGTCCACGGCGTCATCCTTACTTGTGGGATATTCTCTTCCCCAACAGGAAATGGCAAAGAGTCCCAGCAAAGCTGGTCACATGATCCCTCCTAGGCTCCGCCCACCCCAGTCATTCTCTTTGCCGTTGCACAGGCAACATCTCCACGGAGATGGTTAAGAGTTTTTTGGTGTTTAAATGTAGTTTTTATTCTTCTATCAAGTGTTTGTTATTTTAAAATAGTGCTGGTATGTACTATTTACTCTGAAACAGAAAAGGATGAAGATTTCTGTTTGTAAGAGGAAGATGATTTTAGCAGACAGTAACTAAAATCGATTGCTGTTTCCACACAGGACTGTTGAGATGAAGTAACTTCAGTTGGGGGAAACAGTTAGCAGACTTTTCTGCTTAAGGTATGACTAGCCATATTTCTAACAAGACCATGTAATGCTGGAAGGCTGTCATTTCCCCTCATGGGGACCGGTAAGCCATTTTCTTAGTCAAACATAAAAGAATAAAGGGCTTAAAAAAGGGCTTAAAAACTGGTAGACATTTTTATGTGCTAAAACGATTGCTTTATTGGGGAATATTATGCAGATTCTAGCTAATAATTGGCATTATAATCTTGGGGAACGTTTAAAAAATGGCAGGCACTGTGTTGGACACCTTTTTAGTCTGGGGGCCTTTCTAGTTATAGACTGAGCCTCATTTTCGCGCCATTACTGCGCAGTTGTTTTTGGAGAGCAAGGCATGCAGATGCATGTGTGAGAATCTAAGAATCACTAAAAAAGCTTCTAGAAGGCGTAATTTGGTATCGTATTCCCCTCTGGGCTTGGTTGGGTCTCAGCAAAGCATATAGCTGGTACTGTATAGGGGTTAAATTTAAAAACGGCTCCGGTTCCGTTATTTTAAGGGTTAAAGCTCTG